>NC_081439.1:20151614-20451614 GCF_949786415.1 Peromyscus eremicus | reverse complement strand
TATACCCTAATCACACTCAGTTCTCATTCTTCCTAGGTCCACTCTCCCACCCTTGTGCCACACTCCCCAAAACCCACCAAGTATAGTTTGTGTTGCCCATATACTCATTGGAGCTTGTTAAAACTCAGTGGCCAACCCCTTAAAGAAAACTGAGTCCTTCCTCACCCCCTACTCCTCTCCTGAAACCATCAACTGTGAAGAGCTACACTTTAGTGTCTTTATCACAGTTTTAAGGTCTCTCTTCAATAGCTTTCTGTCACAACTCTTTCTTTTTTGAGTGTGGGGGGGTTTGTCACAGAAGCCTTTAATGTCTCTCATTCTCAATTATGTGTCCGCAGTCATCAATACCACCGCAAAAAAAGCTTCCCTGCCCATAGCAGCATGTTTAAGGGCTGAGGATGTAGCTGAGTTGGTAGAGTACACACTTAGCATAGATGAAGCCCCGAGTTCAGTCCTTAGCACCACATTAAAAACAGGTGCATGAACCATGTATGGTAGTGCACACTTTTAATCCTAACATAGGGAATGGAGGATCAGGAGTTCAAGGCCATCCTTGGCTACATAGTTAATTCCTGGCCAACTTGGTCTTCATGAAACCTATTTTAACAACCACACACAAAAAGCTTAAACTGAGTTTAATAATAAGAACTCCCTCCACTCTCATTGGAAATCTTTCAGTGGGGATATGAAGATGTTTTATGAAATTTCACAAAAGGTACTTCCATAGGGTCAAGGCAATGGTTATTGTCATTGATGGGTTACTGTCTAAAACTGCATGTCATTGTCACATTCTGTTTCAACATAAAGCTATCGTTGGAATTGTGGCTAGACATGTGGGCTATGACAACTGCATATAGTATCTCACTCAATTATATTACCAAATGTTATACCTAAACTGATTGCCTAATGTTGCCTTCTGAAAGGTAAGCTTAATTTACTGCCATGTCTGAAACTTTTATTGGAACAGGATACTGTGTTTTCTTTCTACAACTATACAAAAATGATACCTCTCCCAGAATTAGCCCAAGACACCTATAAAGCTACTTTCAAACGTTTGTATGATTGGAATTAAAACATGATATCATGAGTCTTTAGCTGCAAATATTATTTGCCTAAACATCTTTTTCTGTCACATTACAATATCAGAAAACCATTCTATATATGTTCACTGATAATGTAACTAAAATCAAGAAAAAGAAGTCTCAAACTCTGCCTGGCTTGGAAATCCATGTTGATTTAATTTATTGAAAGGTTAGAAAAAGAGGAAACCCCAAGATCTTATCTTACATTAATTTAGCTTATGATAGATGACTTATTATCCATTATTTCCTATCAATAGTTTTGGACACCTGCCACATTCAAAGATAACATAAAAGACACATTCTGTTTTAACTGGGCTCTCACCCACCATTGAGTGGGGTATAAAATATTCAAATTACTTTGGAACAAAGCATAATATTAGGGTTTTGTCACCAAGCAAATGCAAAGTACAACTGCCCATGTTCCACATAAAGATGTCATCTTTTCCAAGTATGACCCAGGAGTGACTCTGACATGGGCACTGATACAAATATACTGGGATACAACAAATGCATGTCAGGAAATAACTGATTAAACTGATGCTTCAGCACAGTTGAGTCTTTGTCAAGAACAAGGTTCTTACTGGAACAGTATCACCTTCCCTCCCTATACCTCCTCCCCATCCCCACTGTATCAGTTAACTAACCTAACCCTCATTCATTTCTAGTATTTCAAATTAACCATCAATTCCTTTAGGGATCTCACCTGGCTCCTTTCCAAGTGGCACTCCCTGCCTCTGTACTATTTGTTGTGTCACCATTCCTAGCGTGTTTTGTCACGAGGGTTTGCTTTACTGTTTTTTACCTTCTAATATAGTCTTAGCTCCATGAGGACAGAAACTTCATCACTATAACTTACCATCCTCTTGCACAGAGCCTGACCTATGATCAGCATCCAATAAATACTTATTTGCATGAACAAATAACATAAAACAATTATACAGAAGGATTTTTCTTAAGATGGTCATGAGTAGTTGAGTAATACAACTCTAAGAGATACTGATCACATCCAAGGCTTTGTAGATGGCTTTTGTAATTGTATATTGTACAAATGACATGGTCTTACATGATAGCTTTCCTCCCATCTGCTATGTGTTGCAACTAAATTTTTCTTTGCTGAGTTGGTTGAAATACAGACTTTTAGTGTGTAATAAAAGACAGAAATGGCATTTTAGCCTGCATATCCACTGAAACTCAATAAAAATTCCTTAGAAAACTGCATATAACGTACCAATCTAACATTTGCTGGCCCTTCCTGAGGATTAATGTTTTGGAATCTGGAACAGGAGGAAATTATTTGTCATTGGGGAAGGTATTCTGATGGTGGTGAACAAAACAGAAATACAGAGGAAATTAGAACAGCATTATCTTCCTTACCTCAGTCTTTAAAAATGCATTTTATATGCACACATACATCCGCCATGTATCATGCAGACACATGCATACAATACACACATGCATATACAAACACAAATGTGTGTGTACACATACACACACACACACACTCACACAAAAGAAGGAGGGGTTGGGAGGGAGAGAGCAAGGAAGGGAGAGAAAGAGAGAAATGCTATAATATCCTGGAATAGATACACACACACACACACACACACACACACACACACACACACACACACAAAACCACACACGCATGCACAAATAATGAAAAACAGAAAGAAACTAGAGAACTTAGTTCAGATTTTAATATTTAAGTGTTTTTAGGCTACAGTATTTTTATTGATGCAAACTATAAATTTAATGCCAATTTCTCTGACTTTTCTCAGGAAAAATGCATATGATACTGGCCTAAGTCAATTAGTCACGTGCAAAGAGATGACCTAAGAGATAGTATTGACAATGTGAGATTAGGAAGTTATTCATAGCTTCAGACTGCTGATATATTGTTAACTAATAAATGCAGCATCTTGGAATATAATTTTTCCAGCAACTGCCAGCCTTATATTGTATTCCAAAGTTGTTCTACCTATAAATACTATGTCTTTGCCTTAATGAATCTTTTGATTTTCTGATTAATAGATTAAAATGTCTAATAAATGACTCATGTATCCTCAAAGTATTCTCAATAGTGTTATCTAATTTGGCTTTAGGCCTTTGAATGACACTAATGACTTTAGACTTGGTTTCTCAGTTAATTCAATTGAGTTCTCACTCACTCCTGAGTTTATTTTCCTACCAATCCCTTATTCTTTTGGCACCTGAGTATTTTAAAAGAAATAACAGCCAGCAATTTCCTTTTGTGATATAATGTTTTTATTAATTCTTTGAGAATTTCATACAATGTGTTTTGATCATATTCACTCCCATTCTTTCCAGATCCACCCTCATGTACCCACCTCTCCTGATTTCAGGTCCTCATTATTTGAATACTTAGTCCTATTTGTGCTGCCCATATACCTCTGGACCACACCCTTAAAGAAAACCGTCTCCTTCTCCCCCAGAAGTCATTACCTGTCCATAGTTCCTCAGGTAGGGAAAGAGGCTAATGCGTCCGTCTCTCCTTCTGTGCTAGAATACAACCAGCCATTTTATAAGAGCTGCTGCTTAAGAGACTGAAGTGGTTTGATCAGCAACACACTTTTTTTTTAACCAAGCTAGTTTATAAATATCCCCTCTATTGATCTTCATATCAATCCTCATTCGCTTATACTGCTCTGTGGTTTCATACCTAGCAGACACCTTGCAGGTATATGCCTTTATGAAAGATGTATAAGCCTGATGTTAGAAGCCCCCTGTAAAGCCAACAAATACACTTGCCTGGATAAAGAGTTGGAAGATCTGAATTTTTTAAATTAAAAGACTTTATTAGTTCTTTGAGAATTTTGTGCAACGTGTTTTGACCATATTCATCCCTTCCCTCAACTCTTCCCAAATCCATCCTCCTTTAATACCCACCCAACTTTATAACCTCTTTATTCTTCCTTTTTTCTTAATATCCATCAAGTCCAATTTGTGCTGCCCATACATACTTCTATGTATGGCCTTTCAATGAAGTGTGATCAATTTATCAGGGCCTACACTCTTAAAGAAAACCGACTCTCCCTCTACTAGCAGCTATCAATTGGCTTTAGCTCCTTTCACAGTGGTGGGACTTTGTGCCCGTGTAATTATATAGAGATTAAAACTGGAAACATGTGCCTTAATTTATACATCTCTTAACATACCAATTTTTCTCATTTCATATTTTCATTTTGTCTTGGTCTGTTAGTATATGACAAATGTGTCCCTAAAGAATACAGTCTATGTCTTTACTCATACTGGACTTTACATGGCCCAGGATGAGTGTCTTCCCTGAGCAGTCATGTAACTTAACATTTCTGTTGAATATGTGCTTGAGAAATGGGTAAATATAGAAAAGAGGGCATAATTGCATTGAATTTCATGGGGATTGTAATTTATAAACAAGGAAAATTATGTGCACACTGACCACTGGCCTTTTGATTGTCCATATCCTATGAATGTAAGTATCCTTGGAATTGTACAGAAAAGTATGTTTGATCCTAGAGCAGCACAATCCAGTAATGTTTTCTACAATGATGAGAATGTTTGAAACTACTCTGTCCCATATGGAAGCCACATGTGGCCATTTAGTAATTAAAATTTGGTTTGGGCACTGGAAATTTAATTTTATGAAATTTTCATTGATTTTGATTTCAGTATCCTCATGTAGCTAGCAGCTTCCTTATTGGTCAGAGTTTCTCCAAGGATGAACAGATGCCTTTGATGCCTAGGTGATAGGCACTTTTATTCACCATTCTTCATTCCTCCCCTCCATGGTGGCTGGTATTCTAAATTGGTTTATTATTTAGAAATTTTGTTAACCTAGTTGACTGGCTCTTCTTGTTTTGTTTGTTTGTTTTTGTCTATGTTGTTATTTTCTTTAATCAAAATATTTGTTTATCTCCCGTGTTTTTGATCTGTCTACTGGGTCCTGTTTTGACTGGTTCCTCTTATTTTTTTGTCTGTGTTGTTTTCCTGAATCAAAAACTATATTTTTCTCCTGTGTTTTTGGTCTGTCTAATAGGTCCTGTTGGTGAACCTAATGGACAAAATAGATGTCTTAGGGTCTAAGATGTCCCTTCTTCTTTAGTTTATAGAAATTTAAGAATATATATTCTTGTTAATTTCTGTATGGATCTTCGCTATCTTTGTCTAACCAGAGACTCTGATCTCAGGTCCCATGTGGATTAAGCAAACATGTTAACTGTCACTTCCTCTCTCTTTGTTCACACTTTGGGCTTAACACTTTTGCTAATTCAACTCTCCCACAAAGTAAATTGTACAAAGATAGGAACAGAAATCAGTCTATCTGATTAAAAATCCAGCCATGCAGTTAAAAATGTCAGACTCTTAAAAAGTAAAACTAAATGAAGCGAGTAATCCTGTGATTTCCTAGACAGGATTACCAGATGCACACACCTGGAGACCGTTTGTGAATGTTGACAATAGTGTTCATTTGTAATCCTATCCAGCTGAGTCCACTTGTAATGGACTGTGTTGGACAGTCTTTAGTTTTGGATGGTTTGCTTGAATGGCATTAAGGAGAAGGGGGTCATATGGGTTTTAATTTCCTGGCATGTTTAACTGATATATCTATCATCTTCTCCCCAAAATAACTTAAGTACTTTGCAGGGTTGGGGGAAGCATTTCAAATACTAGAATGGTGATCCTTAAACTTGATCATGACCTGAATGGTTTGTAAAATACCGATGCTCGGCCCCCTCATCATAGTTTCTGAGTGGGGCTGCATGCTAGGCAGATCATTTATATTTTCAACAAACTCCCAGGGTGATCATACTGCCTTACAGATTACACTTTGAGAAATATTTCCATAAGTTATATATTCTTCATGGTCATCAAAAATCCTAAAAATTTCAGGATAGTTTTAAGACCTTGTCATTTCGTTCTATAAAGTTGAAGAGATAGTTCAGTTAGTAAAGTGCCTTCCAAACACTAGGACATGAGTTCAATCCCCAGAATACACATAACAAAATCCAGGTTTGTTGGCAGGCACTATTGAGAAGTTGAGACAGGTGAGTTAATGGGGCTTGTTGCTAGCCAACCTAGCCTAGTTGGCAACTTCAAGGTGAAGAAAAAACTCTCTTTTTAAAAGGCAAGGTGGTCTATGCCTGAGACAGGACATCTACAGTTGCTGATCTCTGGCCTCCATGCACATATACACACATGTGCATAGAAGCACACCAACACATACACATGCACTTGCATATACACAAACACCTGCATGAAATCTCTATCTTATCTTGTGTACATCTGTCAGATGTTTTATGTAAACACACATACAACTTAATTCACTCAACATTAAATTCCACTATATACCAGAAAATATTCTAGGTTCTGGAGACACAGAATGAACCTAACACATCTCAGATATTATGATATGGACAGGAAGTGTACTCGAAAGGGGAAGTGGAGAAGAAAAATACAATAATATGGAGGCCCGAAGGCATTCTGCAGGAAGTAATGGCACAATGCATAATGTGAAGAAGAAAGGCCTCACAGTTAGAATAATAACATTATTCAGGTCATATTAGTGCTGGAAAGAAATTTAGTTTAATTCTTACAGCCTCTACCAAGATATTTTGGGCTGTTCCATTCTTCATCATATTTCTGTTTAATTTTGGAAATATGATCTGTCAGAGTGAGGGAGGATGGAAGATACATAGTGGTCAAATAAGGAAAACCACTATAGTACCAAAATGCAACATCATTTCTTACTGCTCACATTCCTGATAGAATTTTACAAGGAAGGGCTAAACATTCCCAGTCTAATATAAGTTTATTCTGCTCATTCTTACATAGCACATAATTCTTGTGGTTATAGATGGTTGCAAAGTCTCAGTTCACAAAGCTCCTTTTCATATGACTAAGGGAGCTATCACCTTTCTAATCTATGCTTTTCTACCATCCCTACATGCTGGCATTCATGAATTTATCCAGAAAGGGGAAGAAAGAGCAATTCACTCATTTCCTCACTGCTTTAGACCAAAATGACACATATTGTTTCTGCTAACCTGTTTGTGAGAAGATACCATCTTGCTTAACTGGGTCCAAGGATTAGGGTCTGAGGGAACACACTCTCTCAGGAAGGAGAAAATAAATTTCAATGGGAGTTAAGCTGTCTCTACCACATGATTCAAGAAGATCTCCAGAGAACATGATTCAAATAATAAAAATAACCTACATCATGATGTATGATTACAAAATCACAGATCTTAGATAGTTAGAAAAAATTCTAACATTGTCTTGGGAACAAAGTCAAGTCCAACATGAAATACGAGGGATAAAACCATTTTTAACATCTCTGTATCTGGAAGGAGGTGGAACAGTGCCTTCCAAACACTATACAGGAAAAGAATTTCTAACTAAACTCCTATATAAAATATCCTACTCACTGGGAGTAAGAGTGAAATAAGGGCTTTTTTTCTTTCACATTTCCTATATTTTTCCTTAGAAAGTGCCTGGAGCATGAGCCACACTATAATAAATCAAGAAAGAAACAATGTTTTGAAATAATAGATCAAACACAGAAGGAAGAATTCCCCCAGATTAATGGTAAAGAAAAATTTTGAAAAAGCAACGATTAAAGATTCAAGAAAACCAATTTGCCTTAATTGAACATGAAGACGGAGGATATTAGGGAAGAAGTCGGAGAAGAAAAGGGTAACTGACATATGAACTGTGAGATTTCATTGAATGGATTACCTTTACCTTGTCATACTGTGGGTTATAGGAAGAATTAACAATAAGAATAAAGACAAGCCCCCGACCCCATCCCTGGGCACCAGCCACTCCGGGGAAGACCTGCCCAACTTGGGCCCAGGTTCTGGACCCCGGGCAGGTGCCCTTCTACCCCAACCGGGAAGGATCCCCTTCTCCAAGACCCCTGGCAGACCCTGCAGTCTCCACGCCCTGCCCCCACGCCCATCTGCCTGAGCCCCAAGCCTCTTCCTGAGACTTAGAGGCCAGCCCCCAGCTCCCATCTTCCCCCGGACTTCCCTTCTGAAGCACAGGTGAGTGCCCTAGCTTGCCCCCGACCCCATCCCTGGGCACCAGCCACTCCGGGGAAGACCTGCCCAACTTGGGCCCAGGTTCTGGACCCCGGGCAGGTGCCCTTCTACCCCAACCGGGAAGGATCCCCTTCTCCAAGACCCCTGGCAGACCCTGCAGTCTCCACGCCCTGCCCCCACGCCCATCTGCCTGAGCCCCAAGCCTCTTCCTGAGACTTAGAGGCCGGCCCCCAGCTCCCATCTTGCCCAGGACTTCCCTTCTGAAGCACAGGTGAGTGCCCTAGCTTGCCCCCGACCCCATCCCTGGGCACCAGCCACTCCGGGGAAGACCTGCCCAACTTGGGCCCAGGTTCTGGACCCCGGGCAGGTGCCCTTCTACCCCAACCAGGAAGGATCCCCTTCTCCAAGACCCTTGGCAGACCCTGCAGTCTCCACGCCCTGCCCCCACGCCCATCTGCCTGAGCCCCAAGCCTCTTCCTGAGACTTAGAGGCCGGCCCCCAGCTCCCATCTTGCCCAGGACTTCCCTTCTGAAGCACAGGTGAGTGCCCTAGCTTGCCCCCGACCCCATTCCTGGGCACCAGCCACTCCGGGGAAGACCTGCCCAACTTGGGCCCAGGTTCTGGACCCCGGGCAGGTGCCCTTCTACCCCAACCGGGAAGGATCCCCTTCTCCAAGACCCCTGGCAGACCCTGCAGTCTCCACGCCCTGCCCCCACGCCCATCTGCCTGAGCCCCAAGCCTCTTCCTGAGACTTAGAGGCCAGCCCCCAGCTCCCATCTTCCCCCGGACTTCCCTTCTGAAGCACAGGTGAGTGCCCTAGCTTGCCCCCGACCCCATCCCTGGGCACCAGCCACTCCAGGGAAGACCTGCCCAACTTGGGCCCAGGTTCTGCTCCCCGGGCAGGTGCCCTTCTAGCCCCACTGGGAAGGATCCCCCTCTCCAAGACCCCTGGCAGACCCTGCAGTCTCCACGCCCTGCCCCCACGCCCATCCGCCTGAGCCCCAAGCCTCTGCCTGAGACTTAGAGGCCAGGCCCCCCAGCTCCCATCTTGCCCAGGACTTCCCTTCTGAAGCACAGGTGAGTGCCCTAGCTTGCCCCCGACCCCATCCCTGGGCACCAGCCACTCCGGGGAAGACCTGCCCAACTTGGGCCCAGGTTCTGGACCCCGGGCAGGTGCCCTTCTACCCCAACCGGGAAGGATCCCCTTCTCCAAGACCCCTGGCAGACCCTGCAGTCTCCACGCCCTGCCCCCACGCCCATCTGCCTGAGCCCCAAGCCTCTTCCTGAGACTTAGAGGCCAGCCCCCAGCTCCCATCTTCCCCCGGACTTCCCTTCTGAAGCACAGGTGAGTGCCCTAGCTTGCCCCGGACCCCATCCCTGGGCACCAGCCACTCCGGGGAAGACCTGCCCAACTTGGGCCCAGGTTCTGGACCCCGGGCAGGTGCCCTTCTACCCCAACCGGGAAGGATCCCCTTCTCCAAGACCCCTGGCAGACCCTGCAGTCTCCACGCCCTGCCCCCACGCCCATCTGCCTGAGCCCCAAGCCTCTTCCTGAGACTTAGAGGCCGGCCCCCAGCTCCCATCTTGCCGTGGATTTCCCATCTGGAGGAGAGAGAGAGAGAGAGAGAGAGAGAGAGAGAGAGAGAGAGAGAGAGAGAGGAGAGCACCCATCCTCCCCCGGACTTCCCTTCTGAACAAGAGCTTCCATCCTGCCCCGGACTTCCAATTTGGACAAGAGAGCTCCCATCTGGACAAGAGAGAGAGACTTCCTGAATCTGTCAGCTCTGAACCAAGTGTGCGGATAAGGCCAGGAACGAACCACAAGGAGATGGGCAGACGTCAAGGCAGAAACACATACAACAAAATGAATAGTAATACACCATCACCAGGCCCTAGCCCTCCTCCAACACCTAGACCTGAACATCAGAAATTGGAAGAAGCAGAAGAAAATAGCCTTATGAATGTCATCATGAAGAAGCTAGAGGCTCGTGTAGAGGAAAAGACAAAAAAATGTGAAGAACGCTGTAAACAACTAGAGGAAAGGGCAAACAAATTAGAAGAAATCAATAAAGTCCTGGAAGAGAACAATAAAATACTGAAAGAAAATCAAGAAAAATCAATGAAACAAATGAAGGAAACAGTCCAAGACCTGAAAAAGGAAATAGAAAAAATGAAGAAGACACAAACAGAGGGAATGCTGGAAATAGAAAATCTGAGAAAACGATTGGGAACTTCAGATGCAAGTATAATCAACAGAATGCAAGAGATGGAAGAGAGGATCTCTAGCGTTGAAGATACAATAGAAGAAATAGATTCATCAGTCAAAGAAAACACTAAAGTCAACAAAGTCATGAACCAAAATGTCCAAGAAATTTGGGACACCATGAAAAGACCAAACCTATGAATAATAGGGGTAGAAGAAGGAGAAGAATACCAACTCAAGGGCACAGAAAATATATTCAACAAGATCATAGAAGAAAACTTTCCCAACTTAAAGAAGGAAATGCCTATGAAGATACAGGAAGCCTATAGAACACCAAACAGACTAGACCCCCAGAAAAAGTCCCCTCGCCACATAATAATTAAACAATTAAACGTACAGAATAAAGAAAGAATATTAAGAGCAGCAAAGGAAAAAGGCCAAGTGACATATAAAGGCAAACCTATCAGAATAACACCCGATTTCTCAATGGAGACTTTGAAAGCCAGAAGGTCCTGGACAGATGTAATGCAGACATTAAGAGACCATGGATGTCAGCCTAGACTAATATACCCAGCAAAACTTTCAATCGTCATAGATGGAGTGAACAAGACATTCCATGACAAAGCCAGATTTAAACAATATTTATCCACAAACCCAGCCCTACAGAAAGCACTAGAAGGAAAATTCCAACCTAAGGAAGTCAGATACAACCTCGAAAACACAGGCAATAGATAAAGCCACAGCAGTAGACCCCAACGAAGAAAAGTACACACACATCACCACCAAAAAATAACAGGAATGAACAATCACTGGACATTAATATCCCTCAATATCAATGGACTTAATTCACCTATAAAAAGACATAGGCTTACAGAATGGATACGAAAGCAGGACCCATCTTTCTGCTGCATACAAGAAACACATCTCAAATTCAAAGATAGACACTACCTAAAAATAAAAGGCTGGGAAAAGACTTTCCAATCAAACGGTCTTAAGAAACAAGCGGGTGTAGCCATCCTGATATCCAGCAAAATAGACTTCAAACTAAAATCAATCAAAAGAGATCAAGAAGGGCATTACATACTCATCACAGGAAAGATCCACCAAGATGAAGTCTCAATTCTGAACATTTATGCCCCAAACACAAGGGCACCCACATATGTAAAAGAAACATTATTAAAGCTTAAATCACATATAAAACCCCACACATTAATAGTGGGAGACCTCAACACCCCACTTTCACCACTGGACAGATCCCCCAAATCGAAACTTAACAGAGAAATAAAGGACTTAATTGATGTCATGACTCAAATGGACTTAATCGACATCTACAGAACATTCCATCCTAACAAAAAAGAATATACCTTCTTCTCAGCACCCCATGGAACCTTCTCTAAAATCGACCACATACTTGGTCACAAAGCAAATCTAAACAGATACAAAACAATTAGAATAACCTCCTGTGTTCTATCAGACCACCATGGTCTAAAGTTGGATTTCAACAACAACAAAAACTACAGAAAACCTACAATCTCATGGAAACTGAACAATACCCACCTGAATCACCAATGGGTTAAGGAAGAAATAAAGAAAGAAATTAAAGACTTCCTAGAGATCAACGAAAATGAAGACACCACATATCCAAACCTATGGGACACTATGAAAGCAGTACTAAGAGGGAAATTCATAGCACTAAACGCCCACATAAATAAGCTGGAGAAATCTCACACTAGTGACTTAACAGCACACCTGAAAGTTCTAGAACAGGAAGAAGCAAAGTCTCCCAGGAAAAATAGATGCCAGGAAATTATCAAAGTGAGAGCTGAAATCAATAAAATAGAAACAAAGAGAACAATACAAAAAATTAATGAAACAAAGAGTTGGTTCTTTGAGAAAATCAACAAGATAGACAAGCCCTTATCCAAACTAACCAAAAGACAGAGAGAGAGCATCCAAATCAACAAAATCAGAAATGAAAAGGGGGACATAACAACAGACATTGAGGAAATCCAGAGAATCATCAGGTCATACTTCAAAAACCTCTATTCCACAAAACTGGAAAACCTAAAAGAAATGGATAATTTTCTGGATAGGTACCACATACCTAAATTAAATCAAGACCAGATAAACTATTTAAATAGTCCAATAACCCCTAACGAAATAGAAACAGTCATTAAAAGTCTCCCAACCAAAAAAAGCCCAGGACCAGATGGTTTCAGTGCAGAATTCTACCAGATCTTCAAAGAAGAGTTAATACCAATACTCTCTAAATTGTTCCATACAATAGAAACAGAAGGAACATTACCAAACTCCTTCTATGAGGCTACAATTACCCTGATTCCCAAACCAAACAAGGATACAACAAAGAAAGAGAACTACAGACCGATCTCCCTCATGAACATTGATGCAAAAATACTCAATAAAATACTGGCAAACAGACTCCAAGACCACATCAAAACAATTATCCACCATGATCAAGTAGGATTCATTCCAGGGATGCAAGGATGGTTCAACATACGAAAGTCTGTCAATGTGATACACCATATAAACAAACTCAAAGAAAAAAACCACATGATCATCTCACTAGATGCTGAAAAGGCATTTGACAAAATCCAACACCCCTTCATGATAAAGGTCTTGGAGCGATCAGGAATACAGGGAACATACCTAAACATAATAAAGGCAATTTACAGCAAGCCAACAGCCAACATCAAATTAAATGGAGAGAAACTCAAAGCAATTCCACTAAAATCAGGAACGAGGCAAGGCTGTCCGCTCTCCCCATACTTATTCAATATAGTACTTGAAGT
This sequence comes from Peromyscus eremicus, assembly GCF_949786415.1. Taxonomy (NCBI): domain Eukaryota; kingdom Metazoa; phylum Chordata; class Mammalia; order Rodentia; family Cricetidae; genus Peromyscus; species Peromyscus eremicus. The sequence continues at coordinate 20,438,479 of NC_081439.1, read as the reverse complement.
TCTAGCCAGAGCAATAAGACAACATAAGGAGATTAAGGGGATACAAATTGGAAAGGAAGAAGTCAAGCTTTCCCTATTTGCAGATGACATGATAGTATACTTGAGCAACCCCAAAGATTCCACCAAGGAACTGATACAGCTTATAAACACCTTCAGCAACATAGCAGGATACAAGATCAACTCCAAAAAATCAGTAGCCCTCCTATATACAATGGACAAAAAAGCGGAGAAGGAAATCAGAGATACATCACCCTTTACTATAGCCACAAATGACATAAAATACCTTGGGGTAATACTAACCAAGCAAGTGAAGGACCTATATGACAAGAACTTTAAGTCCCTGAAAAAAGAAATTGAAGAAGATGTCAGAAAATGGAAAGATCTCCCATGCTCATGGATAGGCAGAACTAACATAGTAAAAATGGCAATCTTACCAAAAGCAATCTACAGATTCAATGCAATCCCCATCAAAATACCAACACAATTCTTCACAGACCTGGAAAGAATAATACTCAACTTCATATGGAAAAACAAAAAACCCAGGATAGCCAAAAGAATCCTGTACAATAAAACAACCTCTGGAGGCATCACGATCCCTGACTTCAAGCTGTACTATAGAGCTACAGTAATAAAAACAGCTTGGTACTGGCATAAAAACCGACATGTGGACCAATGGAATCGAATTGAAGACCCTGATATTAATCCGCACACCTATGAACAAATAATTTTTGACAAAGAAGCCAAAAGTGCACAATGGAAAAAAGAAAGCATCTTCAACAAATGGTGCTGGCAAAACTGGATATCAACATGTAGAAGGCTGCAAATAGATCCATATCTATCACCGTGCACAAAACTTAAGTCCAAGTGGATCAAGGACCTCAACATAAATCCAGCTACTCTGAACCTGCTAGAAGAGAAAGTAGGAAGTAGTCTTGAACACATTGGCATAGGAGACCACTTTCTAAATAGAACACCAGTAGCACAGACACTGAGAGAAACAATCAATCAGTGGGACCTCTTGAAACTGAGAAGCTTTTGTAGGGCAAAGGAAACGGTCAACAAAGCAAAGCGACAGCCTACAGAATGGGAAAAGATCTTCACCAATCCCACATCTGACAGAGGACTGATATCCAGAATATATAAGGAACTCAAGAAATTAGACATCAAAATGCCCAACAGTCCAATTAAGAAATGGGCTATAGAACTAAACAGAGAATTCTCAACAGAGGAAACTCAAATGGCTGAAAGACATTTAAGGAATTGCTCAACATCCCTAATCATCAGGGAAATGCAAATCAAAACAACTCTGAGATACCACCTTACGCCTGTCAGAATGGCTAAGATCAAAAACACTGAAGACACCTTATGCTGGAGAGGATGTGGAGCTAGGGGAACTCTCCTCCACTGCTGGTGGGAATGCAAGCTTGTACAACCACTTTGGAAATCAATATGGCGATTTCTTAGAAAATTGGGAATCCATCTCCCCCAAGATCCAGCTATACCACTCTTGGGCATATACCCAAGGAATGCTCAACCACACCACAAGAGCACTTGTTCAGCTATGTTCATATCAGCGTTGTTTGTAATAGCCAGAACATGGAAACAACCTAGATGCCCTTCAACTGAAGAATGGATAAACAAAATGTGGTACATATACACAATGGAATACTACTCAGCAGAGAAAAACAATGACATCATGAGGTTTGCAGACAAATGGATGGATCTAGAAAAAATCATCCTGAGTGAGGTATCCCAGACTCAGAAAGACAAACATGGTATGTACTCACTCATAACAGGATACTAGATGTGGAACAAGGATGACTGGACTGCTACTCACATCACCAGGCAGGCTACCTGGAAAACAGGACCCCAAGAAAGACACAGGGATCGCCCAACGACAGAGAAATGGAATGAGATCTACATGAACAGCCTGGACAGGAGTGGGGGTAGTGAAGGGCGAGGGTCGAGGGAAAGAGAGCTTGGGTGAGTGGGAGATCCCAGCTGGATCAAAAACAGAGAGGGAGAACAAGGAATAGGAGACCATGGTAAATGAAGACCACATGAGAATAGGAAGAAACAAAGTGCTAGAGAGGCCCACAGAAATCCACAAAGATACCCCCACAACAGACTGCTGGCAATGGTCGAGAGACAGTCCAAACTGACCTACTCTGGTGATGGGATGGCCAAACACCCTAATTGTCGTGCTAGAAACCTCATCCAACTACTGATGGACCTGGAGGCAGAGATCCATGACTAGGCCCCAGGTGGATCTCTGGGAGTCCAATTAGCGAGAATGAGGAGGGTTTATATGAGAGAGAATTGTTGAGACCAAGGTCGGATAAAGCACAGAGACAAATAGCCAAACAAACGGAAACACATGAAATATGAACCAATGGCTGAGGGGTCACCAACTGGATCAGGCCCTCTGAGTGGGTGAGACAGTTGATTGGCCTGATCTGTTTGGGAGGCATCCAGGCAGTGGGACCGGGTCCTGTGCTCATTGCATGAGTTGGCTGTTTGAAACCTGGGGCCTATGCAGGGTCCCTTGGCTCAGCATGGGAGGAGGGGACTGGACCTACCTGGACTGAGTCCACCAGGTTGATCTCAGTCTGTGGGGAAGGCTTTGCCCTGGAGGAGATTGGAATGGGGGGCGGGCTGGGGGGAAGGTGAGGGGGGCGGGAGGGGGGAGAACAAGGGAATCTGTGGCTGATATGTAGAACTGAATTGTATTGCAAAATAAAAATTAAAAAAAAAAAAAGAATAAAGACAACTAAGCAAAAGAAAATGAGACAGTGACCTGCTTACAAGAAAATTAGTTTAATCATAGCATTCATTTAGCTTACATTTGCCCAATAATACTGCATAGCAATTAACACAAGGTTATACTCCACATGTACTTGAATGATGACTTGAGGTGAAGGAGGATATAAGAAAACTACATAATTATATATATATATATATATATATATGTATATATATATACACACACTCAAAATGTCTACTAAATAGATGATATTACCCTAAAGCTGGTTTTATTATGAAATTAACTTGATCTGAGCCAATTTGAGGTTTTGCAGCTCATTATGTTCTATAAGCTATTTCCTGTGTTTCCAAAGATGTTTAAATTTTCTATTAAGATTACCCAGAAAGTTCACTTTGGAATAGAGTGTCTACTGTCAACATAGCAATGAGGAACGGAAAACATAGAAAAGAGCTTATGATAAAGGAAATATGCCTGTGACCCATGAATATACAAGAAACAATAGGAAATATAAGGCTAATAAATATGGAAATAGTGGCTGGATGTATACCTCAGTGGCAGAGCACTTACTTAGCATATATACATTTCCATCATTGCACAAAGTAAAGGAAATAAATATAACTGTGACAAGAAATAAATTTTGTTAAAGAAATGAAAGTAGAATTATAGGTACTGATAAGAGAGGATGTAGAAGTTTCTAGAGAGTTAAAGAATTAAGTACTTCCCATTGTCTAGAGAAAGATGGTGCTATAAAATAACCTTGATGTTGTTATAAGAAATTCATTCTCTGACTTTTTTGCTTTATTAATGAACACTAATTATACAGAATAACAGAGGTTAGAAACATTTAAGCGTTGTATATATACTAGCATGTATGAGTATCTGCTAAAGTACTATAAGTAAAATTTTATCTCTTTAAAATGATTGTTTTAAAAGTTAACAAAACTACAAAAACCAGGAAAATAAAACAAGAGTAATAATACAGAAAAATGGTAAAGAGGAAAAAAATGTGGGACTAGAGAGATGGCTCTGTAGTTAAGAGCATTGACTTCTCTTCCACAGGATCTGGGTTAGATTCCCAGCATCCACATGGTGGATCACAACAATATGTAACCCCAGTTTTATGGGTCTGACACTCTCTTCTAGCCTTTGTGGCCAATGGATGTACGTCATATGAAAACATATATGCAGGAAAGTACCAACACACAATATAATAAAATAAAAGAGACAAAGATGGTGCAAACAACATTATCTTAAAAGTAAAAATAATGCAAAAATTAATAAATTTGTTACATTTGTTGGATAAAAATAATAAAAGTTGTCTATATGCTACACAGAAGACAAGTACCCAAAACAAAATGAAGAAAATATTTTAGAATAAAAGGCTATACAAAGATAGCCAGAGGAGGATCCATTTGCTAAAAGAGGGATGTTAATGAATGACAACAAATTGAAGGAAAATACATTAAAAGGGAAAATATGCTAAAATAATGAATAAGGAAAAGAGAATCATTTCCTAAAATCATTAAAGGGCATGGGTGTTAGATGTGCTTGATTTGAAGATGACTGCACCAAGAGTCTCAAGGATTTCTATACAGTTCAAGGATTTGCTAACAAGTTATCAGAATCTTGAACAGAAAGAACAATGCTATTCAGACTAAGTAAAAAACATAAGATTTTAAATGAGGAGGTGCAGTGGATAACATACACATGATGAAAAGCATGCTTTTGTATTTTTTGCAGTTCCTTGGTTATAGTAAAAGAACGACTTTACGATTGATAATAACAAGGCACCCAAGTTTATTCATCTTTGATTTTCATGTTATAGTGACTACACAGAAATGTAAACTTTTAAAATAGAAATTAAAGCTTAGAAAACTCCAAATACAACACTATATTATATGGATATTAGACTGTAGAGATACATTGAAAAGGTTTTTCATTAAGCATTTTTAATTATTTCTTTTACTTTTTTCAGATTATAATTACAACATTCCCCCCTAATTGTTATTTTCTGTCTAAGAGGTCATGTTGGTGAGACTTTGTGAATATTGCTTCTGACATTACTAAGATAGACAATCTTACAGCAAGCTCCCTGGTGTCATTAAGCATTTTACAAGAAAACATTTATCTTGTATAAAAATTAAAGGTTTTGATAAAGAGATAATGAGTTTGACATAGAGATTTAATATACTTTCAAGGATACATTATGGAGAACATATGGCAGCAAATAAATTTCATGAGTATGCATGATAATATTCATAATATCTTTAAAAGAATGCTGATACTATTGTTATGTCCATGCTCACTTCCTCAGTCTACTATTTGGTATCTGGAAAAGGATCAAGGAGAGTCATTTTCAGTTGGATTGTATGCCACAAAAGTTTTTTTTTCAATTTGTCATTATCACATTCAAAGACTAATTAATTATTAGCCTTTACATGTGAATTCTGTACAAATCTGATTGCTTTACAAAATTCCTGTTTGTGTTAGCAGAGTCTTACATGGAGATACTACCTATCTAAATGCCACATTGACAGCAAGTTGGTTAAGTAAACTGAGGCAATGCCAGTGACTGGAGCATCAAATCTAATAATTACAAAGGCATGTTGGCAAACTGGGATTCATATTGATAGGATAATGTGGGTCAAAGACAGTTTCAGTGAAATTCTATGAACACTATCAAAATGGAATATGTAACACATATTAAAGGAGAATAAAGAGCTACTGCAATTGGTGATAAGATCAGAAATCTCTCTCTCTTTTCCAAAACTATGACTTATTACTTTTATAATTAAATGATTTCACTTTTATAAATCCAGTATAATTGTATTGTAAAATAAGGATGATTTAAACCACAAAGGAAAAGGACATCAGCTTTCAAAAGATGAAAAATATTCAAGAAATGATGGGGGACAAAAGAATTTGGAAAGATCTCTTCTGCTCTCATCCTTGATCAGAGAAGTTTCTTTTTGCAGTGAGCTGCAGTTAATGCAGACTCATAACTGGTAAAGGTACTGAGAATGAGTGAGTTCAAATGACCAGGCCTACATGGGACAGCGATATTAATCTCCCTTCTAATGTTCAAAGAACATCATGAAAGAGTGGACAGAAAGAATTTAAGAGCCAGAAGGAGGAGTGGAATTCTATGAAACACTGTCTACTGGACATGACATGTGGTCATTATACTCATGAACTCATAAGACCTAGACAAGATCAATTCAGTCAAAATTCTGCAATAGATAGGGAATATGTTCATGAAGCCAGACCTGTCTCTGAGTGGCATTAGCAGGTGATGTTGCTGGGGGGAAGGGAAATCATTTTGGCAAGGCAGTAGGGGGATGTGACCACTGATAGATTATCCATTCTCCAGTGCATGGCCCTACACCCACTTACATATGGAAAGCACTACTTGTATAATAAAAATAAAAGAAGACATGAAGCAGGGAGGGAGATATTATAGTTAACGGGTCCCAGGGAGTGGGGGGTGGGGAGTGGTGGGTAGATATAATCAAAATACACTGTATACATGTAAAAAATGAATATAATAAATACTGTTTAAAAAAACAAATTACAAACCCAATCTAAAAAACAAGAAGTGGAGAGAGAGAGAGAGAGAGAGAGAGAGAGAGAGAGAGAGAGAGAGAGAGAGAGAATGTACATAACATTATAACATTAAAAGGGATATTTGTGAACAATGGCACGTTTGATGGCAAAAGGGGGATGGGGCTTAAGCCAAGGAACAAATCAAATACTAATGCCCAGAAGAAAAGCAACACTTGAGAGTTAAGCACTTCAGATTTTTATTAGCTCTTAGTAAATAAAGTAAGATTAAAGGAAAGCAACGGAGACAGCCAAGAGATCTTCACTCTTCACCCTGCTCTTAGTCTTGGCGGTGAGCACGAAAGAACTAAACGAAGACCATATGTTCTATTATTTTACCTGGCCAACCGGCTGGAGGTTTTTAAGAAAAAGGCAATAAAAAGCACTTTGCAGAGCTTTCAGGTGCACAGTTCATTTTGGGGGAGGTGATTTTTGCTTTCACTAGAAGTGGCCACTTACTGCAACCAAGAGCAGTCAGCACAGGGCAGAATCATGCTCAGGTTGGTTTCTCATGGGACTTAAGAATTTTTCTCGTGACTGCCTCTAACACTGACTTGGCCTATTACCCTCTTTAAAGCATACTATGCATACCTACCATTTACTCAAACAAACCTCCATTCTGCCTCAGCCATGTATTCCGTATAGAGAAGGAAACTGAGTCAGAGCAGTAAACATGTTTCTCAAATTTGAAATAAGTAGGTTCTCAGAACAGGGTTTTTTACGTCACATCTCTGATGAAGGGCTGGATTTACTAACTGATTCTTTGAAAGTACTTATTTTAGTCATTGTTGCTGTTTTTAAAACTTAGGTGAAATACAAGATAAAGTAAGTGCTAAGTCAAAAATACAATGTCAGCCCTGTAAACTTTCCATATAACACCTTCCCGTGATTTCAAAGATGTGGGTAGGAAGCATCATAATAATTGAGGAACTGACACCTGTTTTATATATTGCACAGAGCTCTATGAAATGAGGCTTCTATATGTTACTAGTCCTGGGTATAGCTTCCTATATATTTTCTTTATTAACAGAAATTCAAAGCATATCATGCAATTCAACTTCAAAGCCTAACCACATCACTTTTTTCACTTAGCATGAAGTCCACCCTGAGTCCTGAGGAGAAGCAGCACATCATCAATACTCAATTAAGAGTCACTTGTAACATTCTTCTTTTTCATGACATCAAAGTGAAACTCTTGGCTCAAACTTCAGCAAGATGCAGTCAATCAAGTTACTGGTTTCAACCTATGGTTCCACCAACAGTTGCTGTCCTCATTATTAGGTGAATTTCTCAATTATGTCATTGAAATAAGGTGAATATCTTGGATTCTGAGCAAGTAGAAATTGAAAATGTACAGAGTAGTTGTGATATCAACTTTTTTTTGATATCTACACTGTTTCCCTTGAGACCCTTGGCTCCCACAAATTCTTGTGACTAAAATATTTAAATTATATCACAAATTTGCCTATTTTCTCTCAATTTCTTGCCTTTCTCCTACATGAAGATTTGACTGACTTTCACAATCTCTATAAAATATATTGATATAACTTCTAATAACTACTTGTGAGGCATTTCCTCCTTTCAGTAGAATAAAGACTCCCTGATGGATCATTTTCACTAAGTAATTTTTTATAAAAATCAATATTTTAAGTGTGAGCTAATGTCTATAATTATAAAGGCATTTAAATGAGCCTCTTGTTCATTACCAAAAATATCAGAAGAGTGTTACTAAAAGTTCTTCTAAAACTGCCAACTTTTCTTGTTTTAATAACAAATTTTCTTAGTTTCAACAGACAATTACAGATTGCCATAAGCAAGAGAGTTCTGATATAAATGAAACTGATATTTGCCATGCCCTCAAGGCTTTCCATGAAATCTTTGGTAATCATCACAGTAAGCCAGGAAAATTACTTTTGACAGTTTTGATCATACCCCCCCCCACACCCGCACACACACAAAGTGCCAACCAAGCTTGCCTGACAACTAGTATAGCATTTCAAAGGACATCTTTGTTGAAGAAAACAGCTACAATGATAGAAAAATTAACATTACTATGTTATAAATTGACCATTGTTCATTTAGAAACCACGAACTTCATAGTCCATGAAAATATTCATTAAAGTCTGTAAGTTCTCTGGTCCTAGTTAGGGTTTCTATTGCTTTGAAGAGACACCATGACCATGGCAACTCTTATAAAGGAAAACATTTGTTAATTGGGGCTGGCTTACAGACTCAGAGGTCTGGTCCCTTGTCATCACGGCAGGAAGCATGGCAGCATACAGGTGTTGGAGAAGGAGCTGAGAGTTCTTCTACATCTGGATTGGCACACAGCAGGAAGACAGCAGTGAGCCACTGCTCCTGGCTTGAGCTTCTGAGACCTCAAAGCCCACCCCCAGTGGTACACTTCTTCCATCAAGGCCATGTCCACCCCAATAAGACCACATCTCCTAATAGTGCCACTCTCTATGAGACTAAGGGGACCATTTTCATTCAAACCTCCACATCTCCCATGAAAGTCTTAAATGTATGTGTTTTTGTGTTGTTGACCATCTAAAGGCTTTATAACATATTCCAGATAACAAAGATAATAAGAAAACCAAGGACTTTTATTTCAAAGCTCTGAAGCTTCAGGGAAATTGGAGTTACTTTTTGGATTCTTAGATTCATTAATAAAAAAAAATTAGAAACATAATTAGAAGGAAGTTCCAGGACCATTTAAGCAGAGTTTGAGAGAAAACCAACAAGACAGGCAAACTGTAAATCTCTGCAGCTCCTGGGGGCAGGGGGTGGAGATAGAGAAGAGAAAGAGAGAAAAATTATGCCTTTTGAGTTAGGGGACAAGCAAACTGATAGAATCAGCAATGAAGATCAACAAGCAGCAGAATGGCAGGAGGAGGGCATCAGAGAATGAGTGAGAAAAGCCCAGAGTGTCAAGAAACTTAAGTTCTGATATCCAAAAGAAGAATAAAAGACAAAAAAATACAGTTTGGAATTTGTTTTTGTGTTTTAGTTAGAAATCATTTAGGGGATAATTATTCCTCCCATCTTCTTAGCATATCTTCAGTTGAATCACCTTTTTTTGTGGGGTGGTCTCCTGGCCAGGAAATTGACAAGTCTAGCTAAATTAACTCTTAAGGAGGGAGACAATAGTATGTAATATTCTACTCTTTGGAGTAGATCAGTATATCATGTTTCTACTTGTGGCCAGATGTAGAACTCAGACTCTATTCTCTTGAGTAGGAGGAAGTAGCTTTCCCTTAATGGGCCTCAACAGAGGCTCAAAAACTTTTCACATGGTAATCAAAATATTAAGGGGACAATTGAGATGACTCCCTTCTTGGTTACCAGAGAAGCAGGAGGTTCATTGAGGATGGACTCCTCCCTCATCCACCTCCTTGTCTGATAACCTAGAAAGTATGACGAAAATCGAGAATCAAGATCTCTATCCTTAAACAATTTTTATCTCTTTTCCTCATCAGAATCATGTGTGTTTTAGAAGTCACCATTGCTCTGACCTTAGGAATGTTATATCATGCCTCTACTATGTATAATACAAAGTCCATGATGAAGTCAGTAGTAGCTCAAGATATTGCCAGGTGAGAGAGCTGGCCCCAGACTCACAAGAGTTGAAGAGCTAGCCTGACCCTCACCAGCGGCAGCACACAAGAAAATTGGTCATGCACCCAATCTGTGCAGCACAGTAGAGCTGACCTTGTTGTCCATTGTGCAGGTGAGTCAGTCCTGAGGGCAGGAGAGCTGACTCCTCCTTTTATGTCCCCCACAGCAATCAGGAGAGTGTGCCCTGCACCTCATCTGAGAAAAACAGTAGTGTTGGACCTGGTGTTTTGAGTGTGGGTGACCCAGATTTGAGGACCTGAGAGCAGAAGAACTGGCTCCCCCGCTCCTTGCTGCAGGTTGCATTGGGTGAGCTAGCTGAGGTAGTGCTTACGAGCTCGCTTGGGTAGTGATGATGAGGGAAAGCTGGCAGACTGACCAATCCAACTACCACCCAGACCCAGAACCAGTGCTAAGATTTGGCCATCCCAACATCCACCTTATCTATGAACTGTTGGAGTATGTGAAGGGGATGAACCTACAGATCCAAAACAGCAGGATCTCTAGGACACAGGACAACAGGATCTCCAAGAGGAGCTCTATTGAGAGTCCATTATCAGTGGCACAGCAGAAGCCAGAGGCCTTGAGCCAGACCAATGACCAATAGCAAGGAACACTTGCAAGTAAAAATGAATGGACTAAAGGGTAAACTGTGTGACTCAACTCAACGGGCCACACCTCAGCTTCCACAACATCAGCTTCTCTCTCTCTCTCTCTTTCTCTCTCTCTCTCTCTCTCTCTCTCTCTCTCTCTCTCTCTGGTTTGTTTATTTTGTTTGGTTTTTGGTTTTTTTGGTTTTTCTTTTAAATTTGGTTTTGTTAGGGGGGTTGGCAAGGGCAGAGGGTGAATTCGAGGGGTCAGGGAGATAAGTGGGATCAGAATGCAATCCACAAGTACCAATAAAAGTTAAAAAAAGAAATTGATCATATGCTTGCATGGTAAATGATAAACAATACATACAGACCTTACTCTGGGCCATAAAATTAGTCTCAACAAATGCAATAGAATTGAAAATATATACAAAACAACAGTAGCCGAAATTTGACAGTATATGAACATGATCATATATAGCATATACCGTGATCAACTGGAATTTGTATCAAGAACACAAGGAAGATTCAACATATTCAAATCAATAAAGGAAATGCACCACATTATCAGAATAAAGTATAAAATAATAAAAGCATCTCAATGTATGAAGAAAAAGCATTAAAAAGATCATTCTTTCATCATAAAACTCAACAAACTGAGTATAGGAATAGTGTACATCAAAATAGTAAAAGCTCTGTACAACCAGCCCATCTTTCACCTAAGGCACAACGGCGGATAACTGAAAGCTTTTCTTCTGAAAATGGAAATAAAACCTACTGTCAACTTCTCTTCAACATATTATTGAAAATCCTAGTCTGAACAATTTAGAGAGAGAGAATGAAAATATCCAGGTTATAAAGAAAGAAATTAGTCTGTTTACAGGTGAAATTATTTTATATGTAGAAAAACCTTAAAGATTCTAACCCCCAAATTGATAACATAAATGACTACAGTGAAGTTCTGAATACAAAAGCAACATCCATATACCCTCTGTTGGTACATGACTGCACATGTGCTATCCAGTAACCAAGCAAGAGGCTTAGTCATCCTTTATATCCTACATAACCCATGTGCTGTGTGATCACGTAATTTGCAAGCAGCGTGATCACGTAATCTATGCGCATGCGTGGCATAGCTAGTAAGTCCATATGCGCGTGTGCAGGGGAATCCAATAAAAGCAATCGCAGACTCCTCCCCCTTCTTCTTCTTCTTCTTCCTCCCTCTTTTGCACATGTCTTCCAAGTTGGCGAAAGCACATCCTTTCCTCTCCTTTCCTTCTCCGAATAAATTCTTATGGTGGGTTTTGTTGTGCCTTGTGACTTTTTCTCGCAGGGTAAACAGTGCCTCATAAAACTAACACCCACTGCCTTTCTATATATAACAAATTATCTGAAAGTAGAATAAAACAGATCCCAGGATGTAGTTCAGTAGTATACTATTTGCTTAGCATATGAAAGGCCCTGGGTTTAAGTGCCAGCACTATAAGAGAGAATGAAAATTTAAAAATCCAACTTATAATACCATAAACATAGTAAAGTATTTAGAAATAAACTGTGCTCAAGAGGTGAATTTATGTGTACTAAGAACTAAAAAGAAATTAAAAGGAAATTGAAAGCAAAAAAGGAAGAGATGTCCTTTGTTAAAAACCAGAAGAATTAACATTACAAAAGAGCACATAACTACTCAAAGTGATCTGTAGGTTCAGTGCAGTTTCTTACAAGATTGCAGTGGCACTTTTCTTGGAAATAAAAAATAATAATCCTATGAAACCATAATATATCTCAAATAGAAAGAGAAAAGCATTAAGCTGGAGGGACCATACTTCTTAATTTAAAATATATTATAAAACTAGAATCAAAATAGTATGATTATGGTATAAAATATACATATATGCCAATAAAACAAAACCTGGGAGAGAAAAATAAACCCATGATGGTCAATTCATATTTGACAAAATTGTCAAGAATAGATGTGGGAGCCCAGCTGGGAGACCAGCTCCCACATTTTTCAACAGGGTACTCTTGAGGAGAGAGGGATAAGAGATGTTAGATAGAAGGATAGAGAGGAGAGAAACAGATAAAAATACAGGATAGCCTCGGGAGGGCCTGGATCATTATCCACCCGTCCCTTCTGTCTCTTATAAAGGTCTATTTATAGGAATGCCAAGGGGTGGAGCAAATGACCTCCCCCAGCTCAGCCAAGTGTAGACCCTTCCAATAACCTAGTAACCGAGCACATGGTCAAGCAATCATCTAATGCAGTTCTGCTGGGTAAAGCAAGCTCAGATCTCACTAGGAAACCTTTGTGGGCCTCCACAAATAGACAATAAGAGAGAATAGATAGTATTTTCAATATATGATGGTGGAAAATCTGATGTTCATATACAAAAGAATGAAATTTGGCTCTACCATAATGAAAATAATTCACGTACATGCAAGACATGGCATCATAAGACCCTAGAAAACAAAGGAGAAAACTCTTTTGACTTGATATTGGTAATGGTCTTCAGCCATGATACCAGAAACAAACAACTCAAATAACAATAAGGATGGGGGACTACATCCAACTACATAGCTTCTGCACAGCAAAGGAAACCCATCAATGAAGTGCAACACAACTTAGAAAAGGAGAGGGGAGATTTGCAAGCCATGTATCTAATACAGGGTTACTACCCAAAAATTTGAGGGAAGCAACCCAGATAACTTTTCTGATCCATTTGATATTTAAAGATATGAGTGGATACTCCTAAAATTGCTAAACTGCTGTAATGTTTTAAAATCTTCTCTGTTATATCATAGCAATAAACCTAGTCTCTATAGGCAAGATAATGTAACTAAAAATATTTACTGAAAAGATAGAGGTGCCCAATGGAAGACGTAAATAATTGATTTACATGAATTGTCAAGTATCATGCAAATGAAAATGTATTAAATGTGACCAAATCATGCAATCTTCAAAATATATGCCCTTTAGGTACAGTAGGGAAAGGTGAATAAAAGTAGTTAATTCATTCTCCTTTCATTGTTGTTGTCTTTCAGTGGGCCATGAAACATATGTTATTAAAGCAAGTTCATATTCTAGCACTTTCTGTGGTAGAGCTCCTATGGATAACAGAGTGAACTTTCTGATGAGGCTTGTTTATCAAAGGTAGACAAAGCTAAAATCAGGTCAATATCAGGAGAAGGTTGAAAAGGATCAGAGGACTTATTTGCAAAAGGATGATTATCTTTGTGTTGTTCAGACGTCAATGAGTTCATAACCAGAAATCCCTTGACACTCCCCATGAGGACCTTTCAAATAATTGGAGCCAATGTTTAAAACGACAATATTTGCAAAGATCGGGAAACCAACCAACTTATGTGAAAGAAAGAATTTTAAAAATACAACTTAAGTTGATTGAAAACATGGCTTTGTTATGCCCTTCTCTTAATGTTTAATTTTCACATATTAATTTTAAATTTCTCCCTCTTGTGGATTAGATCCAAATACAGCAGTGTTCAGAATGAGGCTTTTGGAAAATAATTGCTTCATGATGGCTTTGACTTCATCTGTGAATTAAACCATTTATATATTCTAGTTTAATGGTTAGTAGGTGGTAGAAATTTAGGAAGTAGGGCCTAATTGGAGGAAGAAGTCACTGGGGCTATCTATTCCTTTGAAGATATATTGAAGTCCTGTCCCTTCCTTTTTCTCATTTCCTCTGGGCCATTGTGTCTTCTTCACTATGTAATACCCCAGCATAAATCCAGATAAAAAATGAAGACAAGAAACACTGGGCTGAAATCTCTGAAATCATAAAGCACAGGAAATTTTTATTCCTGTAAGTTGAGTTATCTCAGGTATCCTTGTTACATTGACAGACATCTGATGATCATATCACATTTGAGAAAAAGGTTTTCTTTATTCTCATCTCCTACTCCCCAGACCACATCTTTATTCCTTTTGTATTTAGAGTCTCTACTTCACCCTCTCCTGAAGTCTGCTGCACCCATCCTACTAATTTCATTGAACTCTCTCTGCTCACAAGGTTTAATGACTTCGTTATTTTCAAATTCATTGGTTAATGGTTAGTTTTGTATTCTCAATTGATCTAACACCTCCATTCAATAAAGTTGGTCAATTAATCCCTGGAATACATTTCTGGTTTGACTTCTAGGACACTTTCCTACCCACCCCCTTTTTAATCTCCTTCCTGGACCTCTAAATATTGGGATACCTCAGGAGTCATCCCATCAACTATCCCTTTTCTTTCTGTAGGTCCTCTCAACACAAATGCAAATAACAATTGTACCTTGATGCCTCTTTGAGGCCAGCACAGCAAGCTGAATTATTTAACACTCATTTTAGACCCCTCTAGCTTACCTTCCAATATTACAGAGACTGTAAAGCTAAATTGGTATGCTTTTTATATAACTAGAGTAACGACAAGTGGCTGAATTTCTTTGAATCAATTGCTCAAAATCCTCCAATATCTTTTTTAAAATCACATTTAGAAAAAAAAAAACGTGTTTATCCCATGGTTTACAAAACCCTCAACAGATTTTATTTCTTCTTGACTTCATTTTTTCCCTCTGTCATTCATGCTGCTGTAGCCACCTGGCCTCTCATACACTTCCCTAATGGGCCAAACAGTCCCTTGCACCTGCTGGGATTGTTTTGTGCAAAATGATCTTCTTCAGGTCACTTGTATGAACAGCTTCCTAACCTCATTCTTATCTCTACTCGCATGTCATTTATTTGATTGAAAATAGCACTTCAGTTGCCCCCAGTCCCATTAGGGTGCTCCAGTTTTCTTCATTGCACTCACAGCTACGTGACACATCACATATTCATTCCTTCATCTGTTTATTATCATTCCTATCAGAATGCATACTCCATGAAGATAAGGTCAAGGGCTTTACTTCATTAGCCACTATATTCCTAGGGCCTAAGAAATGTGTTGGACACTCATTCACTATTCATTTACTTAAAATTAGTGTCTAATGATTCTGCATCATAAATCATTATTTGAATATTGATAATGGAGATACAACAGTATAATGGACTTTTGTAAAAATTATTACATCTTAAGGAGCACTTATCATAAGTTGGCAGGTTTTTTTTTTTTTAGTGTGGAGAGGTGAATAATGTCACGTAAGGCTTTACACAGATCATCTGGGGATCCAAGTTATATGAACTGTGAGTCTCAGCTTCTTTCACTCATATATTATTGTTTTATTTATTCTTTTTACATGTACTATTTATCCAAAAGTGATTAATTCTACCCCCTGTGGATGTTGAACTCAATGTTAGAGTAAAAAGATCATAGGAATATTATTTTCAAGTGAAAAAAGTTGCATGAGGAATGATAACCTCAGTATACCAGAACATTTGTGACTCATGTCCATATATTTATTTGTATATGATGGGAAAACCATATTTATCAATCCTTTCACTCTAAACTTAAGAGTCCCTTTAACTTTACAATACTCTGTGATGACTTTTTCCTCTTTCAAAATCTTGCTTATTATTTCTCTGAAATGATTCTCCCTTTTATTCTTTTGTTTCTCATCAACATTGCCACTGTTCTGGTATTATGTTTTGTTTATCCTTAGAAACAATATAAAATAATCTCTTTGTCTTCAGTTTTTCCATTATCTGAGTCTTCCCGAGACAATGAATCATGAATAACATTACTAAGTAATCAACTGTATCGTGCTTATATTTTAAATGTCTCCAAACAGTTTTAGTATGGTTGCCAAATTATTCCACAATAATCAACCCAACCAACCATCCAGGCAGCCATCCAGGCATCTTTTCTCAAAAGGTTATTAGAAAGATGAAAATGATACACTATGCATAGTATCTATAAACTAGGAAATAGACTATCAAAAACACAAGTCCAGTATCCCTAAAGAGCTCAAAACAGTCATATCACTCCTCAAGAAGCTTCGAATGAAGCCACATAGGAACTCTTGTTTTGAGATTTGTGGAAAAATAGAGAGATCATGAGCCAAGACAAGATGGGAGTTCATAGAACGTGTCCTCACCTATATTGACCCAGTTTAGTAATTTTGCTAGAGACATTTTAAGTGAAGGTTAGGTTGTGAGTTTTCAGGTTAAGCTCTGTGAGGACAAGCATTGTGTAGGGATCCTATCTAGAAATGCAGTGAGAATACATGTACTAACAGAGCCTGTGTGTGTGTGTGTGTGTGTGTGTGTGTGTGTGTGTGTGTGTGTGTGTATTGCTTGGGAAGGAACCCCAGAGCCACATGCATGGTAAATATCTGCTTTACCACTGAGCACACCTTAAGCCCAAAGATCTTATCTAACATGTCAAGTACCACTTGTTTTACAATACTTGTTAATGTATTAATAAATGCATTTACATGAATACCTGACTTGCTGTTCATAAAATATTTCTCAGAAGACAGAAAATTTGACATCCAATGGACACTTGACAATGTCTGAAGACATTTGTGGTTTCTGTGATTTGGTGGTCTCTATGGCATGTAGGTATTAGAGACCAGAGATGCCACTAAACACCATATAACACACAGGATGCTCCCCTTACAGCAAATAATTTTCTAGTTCCAAATGTTTGGAGTTTTTTGATGAAAAACTATTTATGAAAAAATCATTTCAGTAGGAGATGGTTGTACACACCTGTAATGCTATCACTCAAGAGGCATAGGAAGGAAAATCATAAATTTCAAATCAGCCTACAATATTTAGCAAGTTCCAGGCTCACCTAGGATATGCAGTAAGACACAGACTCAAAAGTGAAATGAAAGAAATTGAAGGATAGCAGGGAAGGAGGAAAAGAAAGGAAAATAAAGAAGGGAAAGAATTACTTATGTATATTTTTCTCTTTCATCTGATAAGAAAATACTAATAATTAGAAGAAAGCAATGATTATGCCAACATGTTTACTCCAAAGAATTTGACAAGTAACATGATATTTCATTGGCTTTGGCATATGGGTTCATTACTCTAATGAAAAACCTGGCATTGTCCTTTCACCAATGAAGGTTGAAGTAGACATTTTGAATCCCAAAAGGAGAACTTGGCAGAGACAAAATGTAATTATGAAAAGACCCACTGCCTTGGGAGAAGCCTGCCTTGAGAACAGATATCTAAACAGAATCATGGACCTTCATCTCCTGATGATGCCTAATTGAATCCATGAGAAGCTGGGTGTATGTGCATCTTGAGTCCCCTGATGTTTAACATGCTGCATTATCTGAGGTTGCCTGAAAAATAAAAGTACAGGATTCTGTGAGGCTTGAAGCAATGCAGTAAACAACTTTGTAAAATTGAGAAGGAGCAAGAAATGCTAATGTACCATCCCTTTCAGCTTCTCTAAAAGTCAAATATGAACATTGTTAAATTGCACCATGGTTCAATAGGAGATTGGTGTATTCTTCGGTAAAAACATACCAGTTCCCTCAGTAAAGGGCTACTCTCCATGATGATGCATTGTTCATGAATACTCTGTCAATGGATGGACTACATTCCAATATTAAGCACTTTCCTTTTAGGACTCTGCATTTTCCAAGTTTTCTTTATATCAACTTTACCTCCAGGAATAAAACTCATATTCGTTGGCACAAGTCATCCAATGAAAGCAGAAACAAAACCAAGACAACAACAGCATACACCAAAGATGCCACCCCTTCATCCAAACCCACTTAAAAACATCTCCCTGGAAACCAAAAGCAAGGCTTATAAAGAGGACTGAATTGAAAACCAATTTATTTTTCAGATGCAGACTTAGAAGTACACCTTTGTTCCTGCCACATAAAAGAAAAGCAAATCTTTGTTTAATGGTTAACACTTTTTGGCAGCTTCTACGTTTTAAACTACTCCAGGGCCAAGATGACTATCTAGAGAGGCAAATTATAGACCATTTGGACAGCAGATTATGCCGTGTTGACCCGCTCTGAAGTTGATTTTCAACAATGATTATACTCTTATTGTGCAGTCCACATTTGCTTCAGCCTTGTTATCTGCACTCAGTGGTAATAGAGCAAGCAAATACATTTTTGCCAATGTTGAAAATTAGCCCAGAAGCTAGAGGGATCCAACTAAGTTTTAGACTAAAGAAAAGTCTTGTTCAAGCAGAAATTTAAACTGAACCATCAATTTGAAAAATTAGAAAACATCAATCTGCTGATCTTCAAACCTGAAGATTAATTTCGTGGTGCTTGTGTGACTTAACTATGAATTAGCTAATGTATAAAGATGAGAGTCACTTTGAAATAAAATCTCATCTTCCTCCTAACTATAGTGAAATGAAACTGCTGCGAAAGAAATCCTTTAAGTAAAATAAACTTCAAATTCCATTAGGCTGGAGTCCCTCATACAACACACAGAGAGACAAGCACAACACTTGATAGCATGTTTTATCCATTTTATAGTTGTATTGGAGAGCTACTATGAAGAATATATGTTGGGAAGGATGCCAAATAGAAGAAGCAAGTCCTTCTGTCTGGTAATACAAAAAGAATTCCTTCCTCTGCCTCCACCACTGAATTTGTCCTCTCCCTGCTACCCAAGGCTGGTAGTGCCAAGCCATGCATTTACTGCCAACAGAATCAATTGGCTACACTGTCCAATTGTAACAGACATCTTTTACGTATTTTGACTTGTGGGTTAGATGATATGCCAACTCAGTATTCTTAATATTTGCCTTATGATCCTCAAATGCTGTTGTGTAATAAAAATATAATTTGTGATAGATAAACCATAGCTTGAGTAAAATCTGAATTAACTTCAAACCAGTTCTGAAAATTGAGTGTAGCCACAATCATTTGAGAAAAGTAGAACCTTGGAATTTTAGCTTTCACTTCATGTTATAAGCAAATTAAATTTAAACACAGCAATATTTTAAAAGATCCTGTTGTTGTCATTGGAGGTATTTGGACACAGAGTACCAGAGGACACTAACAAATGATTATTAGCTTTCTTATATGTGATTAAATTTTCTTTAAAGTCCTTTGTGGATTCATCCTGAATCATTTACTAATGAAACTAAACAAAGTAGGATATTTATGTATATGTTGTGGTGCTAGGAGTTGAACCTAAGATCTGGTACATACTAGACAAGTGTTTTACTACTGAGCTACACTCCTAGACCAAGATATGCTTTAAAGGATTCCAGAAAAAAACAAAAACAATAACAGATAGAGATGATTGATGAAATAAATTGATTAATATTGACAATTATTTAAACTGGTCAGCTCACATTGACTCATTATATTTTCCTATTTCTGCATATGTTTTTTTAAAATAACAATATCAACTTAGATTATTTTCTAGAAAGAAAGTACAAGGTTAAAACAATCTACAATAGTTTGTGTAATTAAAACTTAAAGGGATAGTTGGCATTGAGATGAAGTCTGTAAAGGTACTTGCCACCAAGTATGACAATGTGAGTTTTGTCCCTGGGATTTATATAGTGGAAGGAGGTAGCCAACTCCCAAAAGTTTTCCTCTGACCTCCACACTTATGACATACACACACACACACACACACACACACACACACACACACACAAATAAACAAATAATCAAATAAATAAATAAATAAAATATAACCTAAAAATCTTAAAGGAATCATAATAGCATACTATTATACAAAATACCCAGGTGGCGGTGGCACACACTTTTAATCCCAGCATTGAGAAGGCAGAGGCAGGTGGGTCTCTGTGAGTTCAAGGCCGACCTGGTTACAAAGTGAGTTCCAGGACAGCCAGAGCTACACAGAGAAACCTTGTCTCAAAAAAACCAAAAACCAAACAAAGAACAAAAACAGAATACCTATATCCCTAAAACAAGGGATCTCTACAGAACCTGATATTAAATATCACCAAAGATGCAAAGCACTTGGAACTCTTAAATATTGTTATTGAGGATGCAAAGTAGTGGAGCATCTTTAAAAATATTTTAGCAGTTTCTTATAAATTCAAATATGGAATTATTTATGCAGTGCAACAGTATCACTTTTAGGTACTTACCCAGGCAAAATTAAATTATATAATCACACAAAAATCGAATATAAAACCAGAAGGAAATCTTGGTAAGAAAGGAACAGAAAGCCCAGTCTGAGATTCGGAGGGGATGAGAAGATACTTCTGTTTAAAATCAGTGATTTGGCAGTAGCTCTCTTCACTGGTGCAGCCTAAGAGAAGTAACCCCCTGCATCTCCAGCCTCAGGACAATGGCCACTGCAGTAAGATCTTTGTTCATGTATCAGGAGCTGAAAGGACTGATGACCCATCTCCATAGCTGTACAAATGCAATAACCAGGAGCTACAACCCTTAATGACACTTGCACGTAACTAGCAGGTTCTCACCAATCTTGGAACTCCTGAAGCCCTAGTTTGCCCATGAGGATCAGGTGAAGGCCCTTTAATGCAATAATTCTTCAGAATTAAACCTTAGTTCAAAGGGAACCTATGAGATACTTGAGAAGTAATTTGAATCAGTGATCCTAAAGAAACACAGTGTGATGTAAGAGAATTCAGATAAATAATACAAATAAACCAGAAAATTAGTGAAGGGCATAAATCAGAAATTCACCAAAGAGGTACAAATCATAAATTAAGGGGACACACCTTTATTCCTAGCATTCAGGAAGAGACAGGCAGATCTCTCTGAGTTCCAGCCTGGTCTTACATAGGAAGTATCAGGTTAGCCAGGGCAACATGGTGAGACTTTGCCTCAAAACAAACAAATAAAATCATAAGAGGAACAAGTCAGAAATATTTGAACTAAAAACCTGCTTTGATTTAACCTCCATTTCACTATATACCCTACCTTATGGCATCTATTCTCCATGGTTTCCTTGTAGTTTCCTCCCTTGTACATTTACTACAAATGGAACACACAAAATTAGAGTTTTGAAAAGTAGAAATCCACAAATAGAAAGAGCATGCAACATTTGTTATATCTGTGCCTGAGTGACTGTTATATGGTATTTTGTTTATGTTCTGACAAATAAAGCTTGCCTGGAGATCAGAGGGTGGAGCTAGCCACTAGTTAACCATAGAGGCAAGGCAGTGGTGGCACACACCCTTAATCCCATCACTTGGGATGGTCAAGCCTTTAATCCCAGCACTAGGGAGGTGGAAACAGGAATATAAGGTGAGTGGAGACAGGATCTCGGCTGTCCATTTAGTCTGAGGATTCTGAGATTTCATAGAGGTAAGAAGTCTCTAGTGGCTGACTGTTCTGCTTCTCTGATCTTTCAGCTTTCACCCTAACATCTGACTCTAGGTTTTTTATTTAATAAGACTAATTAGGATGGCGCTTCAAGTGACCTCACCCAGAATGTAACTAATATCAAAGGAGAGACGGAAAATATGGGGGAATGGAAAGGATAGGAGAATAGGTGAGATGAGAGAGTGAGGAGAACGGGTTAACCAAATCACATGACGTATGAAAAAGTCATAAAGAATCCTTTTGTCTTGTAACCCAATTAAAAAAACATAAAGCTCATAGCAGGGAGATCATAGACCGTATTTGGGAAGCTACTATTCTTATATTGCTCTCTAAATATGTATGTTTATAGCCATAGATTTGTGCCACTCTCAGCCTTGTTCAGAGACGCTTCTGTTTACAATGAATGACAGTTCATGCAGAGACTAATACCTGGTCACTATGCTGAAAACAAGTGCCTGTTAAGATCTCATCCAGAAATGGGACAACTATGTCACCATTCCAAGGCTCAAGCAGCACTGTGGAAAGGGGACTGAAAAAAATGTAAGAGTTGGGGGATGGGAAGGAATGCTGTAAAATGATCTCGTCAGGACATAGCATGCCTGTAGCACCAATGAACTCCCAGCAGCAGTGGCTATCTGCCCAAGACGTGCACTAGACTTGGGCCATCAATACAATACCATGGATGAGGACAGAGACCATAAGACACCACCCCTCCTTGAGAAGCTAGCAGCCATTAAAGGTTTGTGGGGGAGGGGAATGAATCATTCTTCACTCAAGTAAATAAATCCTACCCATGCTCTGTAGACACAAGCCAATCACACACAGGGGCATCACAAAAACAGGTAGAAGAGAGAATAGGGAAAGAAGAGGATTTGGGTGGGGGTGGAAGGGAATGCTAGAGGACAATTCAGGGAGGATTTTGATCAAAGAACATTACATGTGTGAAATTGTAGAAGAATAAATTTTAAAAATACTTTGACATAAAAAATAATCAGAACCTGGTGGCTTTATAATTGATGAAGAATTAGCAAGCTAACCTACTGTGTAAAGATGTTTACAGCCATGCCCAATGACTAGCGTTTGATCCTCAGAATTCACGTGGTAGAAAGAGAAAACTGACTCCTATAAGTTGTCCTCTGATTTCAAAACATGTGCCATGACCTGTGTCAAACACACAAACCCAAAATAAATAAATACAATGAAACATTTAAAAAATGAATCAAGAAGTAATCTCAATTCTTCTTGTAATTGAAATGGAAGGAACCTTGAAAAACTTTTTATGAGGCGTTACTCTGATAACCAAAACCAGACATAGACACAACAAAATACACAGCTACGGACATGTGTCTCTCTGGGAGGAGTAGAAAGAGGGGAAATTCTAATTAGGATATATTGTATGAGAACAGAATCTATTTTCAATAAAAGGTAAAGAAATGAAAAAAAAAACTAAGAGACTGGATAGGTGGTCAGTAGTTAAGAGTGCACGTTGCTTTTGCAGAGGACCTGTGTTTGGTTCCCAGCACCCACATGATGCAAATGAATTTAACAGGATACCAAGTAGATCATATACCATGATCAGGTAGGATTTATCTTAGTGCTATAACAATGGTTTGCCATATGTAAATTAATTAATGTGATACAAATATAAACATTTAGAATGAAGGATATTTCAGTCAGTTCAGAAAAATATCTGATAAGGCTCAACATCATGTTATGATAGAAACTCTCAATGAATTAGGTATAGAAAAATTATGCTCACAATAATAAAGGTTGTAGACGATGACTACATAGAAAATATCATGGTGCATGGAAAAAAACAGAAAACGTCTCCTTTATAATTGTAAATAAGAAGAAAATGTTCACTTTCACCACTTTTTTAATATAGCATTGCAAGTCTTAGCAAATACAGAAGTATAGTAGTAAAGGATGACAGTAAATTATCCGTATTCACAGATGATGCAGTTCTCTATATAGGAAAGCCTTCCTATTCCATCCCCAAATCTTTAGAACTTATAAACAAATTAAGGAACATAGCTGGATAGAAAATCAACATACAAAAACAGTAGCATTTTTCTACACAAGTAATGGAGTTTCTGGAAAAGAAGTGAAACCAGTCATGTTCATAGTAACTAAAAATCTAAAAACATTTAGGAAAAATTTCACCAAGAAAATGAAAGTACTATATAGTAAAAGCTACAAAACTGTATGAAATATATTATAGGGTACACAGAAATAGAAATATAATTAATGTTCATGGATCAGAAGTATCAATGTTGTTAAAGTAACCATAGTACTCAAAACAATGTCTAGATCCAATCTAATTCCTCTAAAAATGACAATAATTTTCTTAAAATTGAGAGGAAACCACAAAAGGCACACAGTAGCTAAAGAGATCCTGAGCAAACAATAAATAGTAAAGAGTGGAGGCATCATAATAACCTAACTTCAGAACCTACTACAAAGGTATAGTTATTGAAACAGCATGCTATTGCTATAACAACAGCCACTCAGACCAATGGAACTAAGTAGAGAGTCTAGAAATTCATCCATGCTCATCCAGCCATCTGATTTTTAATAAAGGCTCCCAGAAAACATTGTGGAGGAAAGGGTCTTGGCAAAAATTGTACAGACAAAAGTGAATATGGATCTGCAGAAGAATGAAACTAGACCAATCACTTTCAGCATACATTAAAAACTCAAATTTGATCTAAGATCTAAACCTCAAACTCGAAAGTATGACACACTTCAAGGCATTGGCAAAAGCAACAAAATCCAAGTAGACAAGTGGGATTGCTCAAACTAAGAAGCCTCTCCATAGCAAAGGAAACACTTGAGAGAATTAATACACAGTCTGCAGAAGGAGAGAAAATACCTGCAAATGGCACATCAAACAAGTTAGTGCATACAGAAATGTAAAGAATTCCAAATAATGACCATCAAAGAACAAAATCCAGCTTTAAAAACAGGCTAAAAATTAAATAGAGGCATCTCAAAAGAACATATAAAAATGGCCATCAAATATATGAATCAGCGCTTAATTTCACTAATCATGAAAGCAATGGAAACCAGAACTACAATGAGATGTTATCATATACCAGTTAGAATGACTATCACCAAACACACACACACACACACACACACACACACACACACACACACAATCCTGACAAAAATTAGAGAAATGGGAACACTGCTACAGTGTTGGTAGGAATGTAAATTACTAAAGTAGTTATAGAAAACAACATAGAGATTCTTCAAAACATATATATAGAACTACTGTACTATCCAGCAATTCAATTACCAAAGGAGTTGAAACCTTTATATCCAAGTAATACTTGTACCTTGTTTATTGTAGTATTACCCACAATAACCAAAATATGGAATCAACCCAAATGTCCTTCAGAAAAATGAATGAAGAAAATGTAGAGTTGGAGAGATGGCTCAGTGGTTAAGAGCACTGACTGCCCTTCCAGAGGACCGAGGTTTGAATCCCATCACTCACATGGCAGCTAACAACCCTCTGTTAACTCCAGTTCCAGGGGAACCTGATGCCCCTTTTGGGCCTCCACAGATGCTACATAGGCATCCACATTAAATAAATAAGAAAATCTCAATAAAATAAAATGTACACACACACACACACACACACACACACACACAGATATTATTCAGCCTTAGGGAAAAAGGAAATTTTAAGATTTAGAGCAGCATTGGTGGAGCTGGACAATATTATGTTGAATTTGAGACAGGGAAAGGTAAAAATACAGAAAGAAATTTAAAGGGACTAATAGGGACTGGGAAGGGTGTTGGGGGATGCAGCATTGTGTATAAGAAGGTGAGATGGGCACAGTTAACGTATGCAGGTATGGAAATGTTGGAGTAACTTTACTTAATTGGTGTAATTAATACGTATCAATAAAATGTAAATAAAATTATTGACAGTTATTTGCCACTTTATGAAAATACAATATAACATTTGTCTTTTATGTTTGGGATCCATGTTAGTCAACTTTGTGTCTTGAAGCATGTAGCCCAGAGTTTATATCCATTAGTACTTACTGAGTGAATGATTCTTGGGGATAAGAGCAAGCAACACAGTTGAAAGAGATTGCCAAGTTTCTTTTGTTCAAAATTTTCAATGATTTCATTAGAAGATTTTACCTGCATGTTCTTCCAGTTTGGAATCAGAGCTTGCATTGAAGCTGAAATTTTTTAATCTTAAAAGTATTTGCTAGTTGCATGCAACTCTCTGTGAATTCCTTCCAGCTAAATATTCCATCACTCTTTTGTTCATTAAAAGAAATCCATTCCAGCAGTTTAGCTTTATAAACAACTTTTCAATAAAAAACAAGTGTTTGTATCGAAGGAATGAAGCCCATTTTAGACAGGAAATGGGCTCCAGGTCCCAAATTCACTGTCTATATTCCAACCAGGAACATGATTGGGAAAATACTGGCCTGGGGATTGAGGGGCCTTTTCTGTTCCCTCACAATTGAAAGAAACAATGAATTTCAAAACTGGTTTTCTGTGATCAAGGGAAGGATTCCTATGGTAAATATGTTGGTGAGAAATGGGGGAAGGAAAGAGAATGAGACAGAGAGAACCAGAACCTTTTATTATTTTATTTTATTTACTAAGAAAAGATTTTGAGCTTATTCATTTCCTGTGGATATTCCTTATAGAACTGATAAAAGCGAGATTATAAATTTTGAACAAAAAGCCATGGGTTCCAGTCTCAATTCTCTTGTTCTGCTGTGTGACCTTGGGAATGTCAACTGATAATAAGTAGAAGAAACACCATGAATAGGAGCTGATAGCCCAAGATTAAATCAATCAAACTAAAATGCTTACTGAGTTCCTATATTATGTGCAAATAACGATAGTAATGCTGATAATAATGTTCCTCCCAGAGCTTAGAGTCTAATGAAGAAACGGAGATAACTCCTACACAGTGGAAATAAGATTTCTGTTCATCCTAGTCTTCCCTCATTTGTCTATATGAGTAAGTAAAATGGGTTTCATATTTTCATTTTCAATAATACTAAAAGTAAATAGAAACATTAAAAAATAAATACCGTGACTTGGCAACCAAAGAGCCCTAATGAATAAAACCAGTAATCAATATTGTGAGCACTCCATGAGAGTATAAATCTGAAAGTGACACCACTCAGGAGATTCTGTGGTTGCTTCAGCCAGCTAGAGTTAGCTCCTGTCTCAGGAAGCAGCAAACCCTTAAGACACAGTGCTTCCATCTTGCTTCTGATATTTTCTTTGCAACTTTTAGTTATGTTAATTCCTTCAGCACTACATCTCCATTTAAGGGAAGTGTTAGATTGTAATATGACAACCTAACAGATTTTATACATTCCACTACTACAATTTCCAAAATCACTGAATAAATGTCAGAATTTTTCAGGTTTATTTTTTTTTAATAATGGAATTCTGAAAAATCACTTTCCCTTTACAGCCAAGAAATTAAGAGTGAGCAGCTTTAATATAGATCAGAGAATACACATATTTCTTACCACACAATAATTATTCAAATAATATACTCAAACATTAAGCATCTTTTTCAATGTGGATGCCTTCTCATTAAGGCTTTTTAATATATGCAGCAAAGAATCATGCCTGTTATTTCCGTTCCCAGGAGATTCAAACATGGGGATCTCAAGTTTGAGGTCATCCTGGACGACATAGTGAAACTACTTAAAAAAAAAAAAAAAGAATGCCATTGTACCACAGTGGCACAGTACTTGTCTAGTAGGCAAATGACCCTGGATTTCACTCCAAATACCACCTTAAAAAAAGTCAGCAAAACAAAATGGAAACCCATTCATTGTATATGCTAAAAACTTTCTCAGCCTATGACTCACGGATTAGCAAAAATCTTATAATTTGGAAAACTCTGTTGATTCACACAATGGTTTACTTGAGACAACTCAATATCTCTGCTCCCTAAAGCCAGTATGGAGGTGATCCCACTACTTATCTATTGAAAAGTCCAAGTTTTTAAACCAAATCCTTAGAAGTCCTCAAATTGCTTAGTGGTGAATATTTTTCAGTAAAGCCACATCTTACAACCACATTTGCTGAACCATGAGGTTTGCTGTGGTCAGTCTCCAAATCTGGCCTGTGGCTTACTTCATTTCTACCCAAAGGAATGCATGAATATGATGATTAGAATGAGTCTCTAGTCTGTTTCCTGTTTGGTGGTGAGAATATTTTGTTTCTCACAAGGTAAAAGCAAATTGCTGACAAAATTCTTAGGTGAAAAACAATTTAGTTAATATTTCGATTCCAATATTGCAAAAGACATGGATCCTGTATGTCTTATACCAATATTTACTCTGATGAAATATAAGATATGAAAGCAGCTATTTGATATTTTACTGAAATTGATTCTCTTACTTCAAATCAAATCTATATAAAATGTGGCATGGGTTGAAACTGAACTTCTAGACACCTGATAGGACATTGTGGAAACTAAAAATATTCAATTATTTTTCTCTTTTTACTCCCTCTTTTTTTTGCCTATCTTGCATTTTGTTTGCAACTATATAACTTCCAAGTTTGTTAAAATTGTATAATATCATATTAAGTTAACAAAGAATTCTAAAGTGTTTTTTGCTACTTGAGAATAAATACACAGACATATCTTCACAGGGATTCCAGTTCTAGTGAAAGGATTTCAAAGATTCAAGGAAAGCCCAGAGGGTAAAAGAAAAATAGAATTGATACTTCACTCTCAAAAGGGTTAGTTTAACATTTTATATATATTTTAACCCTCCTAGAGTTAAATTATTTGAAGTCCTCCCCTGGTTCATCCTCTTCTATTTAGCCACCATTATACTTTAAAAGCTTATATTTCAAAGGTATAATGTTTAAGGAGAACATTACACAAAACGGCAGGCCAGAGATGAATCAAAGGATGGAGAGAATGTTAGTGTTTCCTTTACTCCAACTTACTGAAATAATTTAAAGCAAGAACTTGGTTCAAATTACTCATATCATAAAATTCCAAGTTAAGAGGCCATTTAATAACAGTGGATTGTAGTCAGTTTGGATCAAACCATCTCAAAAATCCTTCATATGAAGTACTTCTGAAGTCTAACTTCCAAATGAGTGTATAATAGTTAGGGAAATCAATTGTAAATAACTTATTTAGTTAAACTCCAAAGTAATGCTTACTCCTCTATCTAGAAAAAAATAATAACTAAAGAAAATCAAAGACCCATTCTTAGTCAGCATTCCCAGATTGCTGGGCTTTGTTTTAAATTACTATGGTCAATATTTTTATTATTATTTTCAGCCTCTTCATAGATGTGCCAAGACAAGACAGGAGAAATCAGGAGAAAACTGCAAATTGAGGACACAAGGCACACTGTTTTGGATTTCACAGACTATGGTCCACCACTGTGGGTTCAGCATGCTTATTCCTTCATGTATTATCTATAATAAGAGTTCCAAATTTGAGCTCGTGAGCAGAGACCGGAAAGCCTACACAGATCAAACTACTTACTCTTTGGCTTTTCATAGACAATAATTCTGATGATACCAAGCAATCGTTCTAATTTTTCTCCTTTTGAATTTTCACTGCTGTCACTCAGATTCTGCTCTCAGTTCTAATCACCTTGATATTGCTGTCTATTAACTTCCTGGGATTTTTCCAATGAATCTTTCTTGCTTTTTCTTGAACCCTTTTGGGAATGTTTTGATATTTTTTAGGTGATGGGGATTGGATGCAGGGCCTTGTGAATACTAGGTCAATACTCTGTCACTGAGCTACACCATTGCCAGGAACTATTTTTGATCAAGCACCCAATTTCCATTCAACTGTTTAGGCTTTTTGCCCATATTCTGTCTGAAGTCCAGGAATTATTTGTCACTGGCTAGCAGTTCCACATTATTTAGATGGACAGCAGGAGCAACAACCCCTTCACCCATTATCTCCACCTACCATGCCTGCCCTAGCTCTCTACTTATGTTTAAACTATGCATGCTTTGCTTGCTTTCAGAGTAGACTTCCATCATGGATAGTGATATAGTATCATGTTCTGAGTAAGGAACCAGTGATATATGGTGTCCTACTGTTGTACTTCAAATTATGTATTTGTTTTTATTAAGTCAATGTCTTCTCTTAAATGCGGAAGAGGCAAAAACTCTTCCACAATGGATTACAATGGATTAAAGTAGAAATGATGTAAACATTTCTAAACTGAATAGTTCAAAGATGGAACTAGTGTTAGAATGTTATTAATGAAGTTAGTATAATAACTGATGGAAATAACTACATAGAAAAGGAAAGAAAGATCCCATTAGAGTTATAATGTTAATGCTATAATTGTCTCAGGAAGAAATCATCTTAAAATACCAATGGATATTAAAATGAATGGACAATGGCCTAGGCAAAAATAGAATATTGGTTTAAACAGTATCACTCCCAACCTTTGTATTCATTTCAATATCATAAACCAACACTGAAGAATTCTGGTAGATATCATATTAGCCAAGTGGGCAGGGTTGATATTACTGATATCACATTCAGCATAACACACTTCTAGAACAAACAATAGATTTGACTGAAAACAGCACCAACTTTATCTTCTAAATAATTTGGCCTTCCTAAGCTTGTAGGTGCGGGAGGGACCTATACATGGAGTGATGCAAACAGACAGTAACAACTGACCCAATCTGTCAAAGCATCTGGAGCAAAGCTGGAGATTTGGGTACTAACATTTTTTCAATATAATATTTTTATTGATTATTTGGGAATTTCATACAATGTACCCTGATCACACTCACTTCCCATTCCTCCCAGGTCTACCCTCCCACCCTTGTGGGTCCCCCCAAAGGAAGGGGAAAACAAGAAAAAAAATCCAATTTGTGTTGCCCATCTACTCACTGCAGCATGGTCCAACTCCCAGTGGCCAGCCCGTTGAAGATAACTGAGTACTTCCCCATCTCCCCTCCAGAAGCCATCAACTGTGAAGAGCTACACTTCAGCATCTTTGTCACAATTTTTAAGGACTCTCTTCAGTGGCTTCCTGTCTGGACTGTTTCTTTTTCCTGGGGGGAGGGGCGAGGTTCTCAAAGAAGACTTCAATGTCTCTCATTCCCAGTTATGAGTCTGCAGTCATTGATAGCATTGCAAAAGAAGTTTCCTTGCCCATAAAAGCCAGCAGCAGCAAGGATCGTGGGCTTCCACATGGTTTCTGGCAGCAGCATGAACCACAGACATCCACATGGCCTCTGGCAGCAACACAGAACATGGACTTCAATATGGTCCCCAGTAGCAGCACAGAACACGGTTATCAACATGACCTAGGCCAGATACCCATATGTCCTCAAGTGGACCACAAACATCAACACATGGACCTCAACATGGTCTCCAGCGGCAGTATGGACTATGGACACTGACAATGCCTGTGGCGGCAGCATGGACCACAGACACCAATATGGCCTCCAGCAGCAACATGGACCATTGAGGTCTTTTGAGGAGCCCCAATTCAGAAAATAAACCATTCTCCATCTCAGACATCATGCTGTTGCTTAAAGCCAGGGTGATCTTGTGGGGCATTCAGAGTTAGAGCCTGTGTGAGCTCGAGGCTGCCTCACACCATCCTGACAGCTCTGGTTCTGCCTCTCTCCACTATGTGCCAGTTCTGCCATCTTTTCCACCTTCCCATCATACATTTATTAATCAAAGCAGCATTGCAAACTGCTGTATGTCACACAGTATTTTTTGTTGTTGTTTTTGCTCAAACAGTTCTGCATCAAATACTTATTGCAACTAGTCATTGATCTGGTTCAAGGTCTTTGGGTCCTGAAGCACCACAAATACTGGAGTATCACTCAACTGAGACTGATCTCAGATATCTTGTTGCCCAGAATCAGTGTGACCTTGGGGCTGGGCAGGGCATCTCAGGAAGGATTTGCAAGAGCTCCAGGCCGCTGCACACCTTTCTTCCCTTGGCACTAGCCACCCTGTTGGCTCACCAGGTAAACCCATCGAGAGTGCAGCCTACTGGAGCCTGGCCCTGTGCTCTCGGGTACTGATATTTTGTAGCAACCATTGCTTTCTCTCTGTACCACATGGGTAGGAAAGTAATTTTGTTTTCTTAAGATGGTGAATCCACTTTCAGGGTAAAATAAATAGATATCAAGTCACCCCTATATCACAGGATTGCCCAAATCCTTACAATAGAGCCTTAGTTTTATTGAAGATCAGAGGTTTGTAGGAGAGGTAATTCGCTGAGGAGAGTAGTTGTGTGTGAAAGCAATGGGGGAGGGGAGAGTCAGCATTTTACGTACACAACTTACAGATGGACCTTGCAGATGGACAGCATACTGACTATTTACACTTTGATAAGTCCTACATGTCTGATTAGCACTGCTTAACCCCAAAGTTTCCAAAGGAATTCAGAATTTTTTCAAAACAGAAATACCTAGTCACATCTGGAGAGCCTGTTCCTTAGAGAAATCTTAAGGAACATCATTTTAATGTTTTTTGGTTTTGTCTTTTTCTTCTGTTTATAGGATGAACATTTGTGGGATAACCAATAACAAGGAAAAGAACAGATATTTATTCTGCTGTAAGAAGTTAAAATTCAATTTGGAAAATTAGATATGATTTTAAAATGCATTTAATAATTAATGAAAATAACTACATACAAAAGGAAAGAGAGCTCCCATTTTATATGTTCCAAATTATAGTGTAGAATTTATGAAGTCAAATGACATATGGATCTCTAATTTCTAAATAAAACAATGGGAATTTATTAAATACACACAAGGCACAAAGGCTATCATGAATTTTATATTAATATTGAATAGCTATTGAACTAGTGCTTGCTTTGTGTCTAGTCTCTCATTTTGTATAAAAGTCATACCAGGCAAGTGCCATGCTGTGTGGGTCTGGTTCAAGAAATCGTCTTAGTCACACCGATAGTAACATACCTGATATCTATGCCTCTGTTTCATTTTAGAAACCCTCATTTTTGCTAAATTTAAGACATACGTGTGCATATACACATATATGCATGTAGTATATTATTTCAATAAACATGCATACAAGGCATACAAAAATCAATGCATAGCTATTGTACCCCATACATTTGTTTTCCCATTCCTACCTCTTTGCAGAAGCTCATGCCTTGTTTTTGCAGCAACTCTTTGCTTCTTTAGGAAAGGTTGTCTGCATTCACTTGTGCTGTCCAACTTTAGTGGCAGACCACATGTGAAATTTCAGTTTTATTTGGGTTCTGTACATGTATGGATTTCATAGTCTGTCATTACTTGCCAGTGACATGGAATCAAGGGCCTTTCCTTGTGTTTGTTGGCAACTCTTGTTCCCTTGGTCACATGGAGGTATTATAAGCCTAAAGAGACCCTGCTGGGTTGCCAGGAGTTCTTGTCTAGTGGGCCAGATATCATTTTAGGCAAATTCTAGTTGCATCCCCTAGGACTTAGGGCTTCAATCTTTAGAAATTTATTTATGCTTCTGTTGTTTTAGAATGTAGGCTTCCATTTTTATGATGTCCTTTCAGAATATTAAGTCATCCATGAAAAAGATAAAACATATTTATTGAATTATCTTTTCTTGTGTAGCCTTCCTTAGTCACGCAGTTTCTCAGCAGGAGGCTAAGACAAGACTTGCTACTGACTGGGTGCCAAGCTGTCCACCATATCACGTCTGTTGAATACCCACACCACAAGAGTTCATGTACAGGGTTTTTAGCAGACTCTGATGAACTCTTTCCCTCCCAAATCCCTCCTAGGATGATTCCCATTTCCTGTCCTGCTGACTGCACCCTTGGAGGAGATTTGAAGTCTGAAGCATCTTTGATGTTTTCTTCTAACCGTGCCAAAGCCTCCCCAGGAGAAAACAGGCTCTCTTAAGCTGGTGTAAATGGGGTTTTCAGTGAGAAGCATCTGCCAAGCTGTTGTGTTTCATGGCTCTCTCTTTGATGTCCAGCTAGCATGGTGCCTTGTATGCCCACCCAGTATTTAGTGTGTAGCAAGTCCTCATTACCATAGCCTTACTATGGAAATTTGCATGGAAAATACTTCTGGAACCTGTCCACATCTTCCTCCCTCTATCCCAAGTTTATTTCCTTCTTCCCATTTCATCCCTTTCCCTCTTCTTTCTAACATACAGACATTTGACAGATGGAAAGGAACCTCAGTAAATTAAAACAAAACCAACAAATAAAAACAGGATGAGGTAAAAGGATTGGAGTACATTTAAGCACCATATCATTTTTGTATAGAAAAATCTATGACTCTTGGCATCAGATCTTCTGAAAAGACTTTGGAATCATTTGGTTAGGTAAGTTTAAATATATTCTTATCTTTGTCAGAAGTTTGGTAAGTGTGTTTATGGAGGGACTAATCAAAAAATAATGCTAACAACTTGAACAATCCTTTTACTACCTATTAATATATCCATGGATACCTAGAGACAACATTCATCATATCGTTTTATTTTACTCTATGACAGTTGGTTTCTGAATGAAATAACATTTTTGCACAAAACCCAGAGATGCGATGACAGTGAGAAAGCCAAAAGGAACATGCTGAGACACAGACAGCTTACGAACCTTGAATTCAAGGCCATCTATTGAGCTACTTGCCCATCAAATTTTGCTTTAAGCCTCTTCTTTTTTCTTTCTTTTTCATTTGGATGATTTGAAATTGGGCTCTGCTGTGTTCTTGCCTATACTGGCTGATATTTAAAATGGATGACTTATCAAATGTAGATTAAGGCTAGTCTAAAGCCAGGCATGGTGGCACATGCCTTTAATTCCAGTACTCTGGAGGCAAAAACAGGTGGATCTCTGAGTTTGGGGGCAGCCTGGTCCACAAAATGAATTCTAGGATAGCCAGGGGTACACAGAGAAACCATCTCAAATGCCTTCCTCCCCAATAGACTAGGCCAGAGTAGGTAGAGTCCAGCTCTGTGTTTTTTCCCAAGGTACTAGTTAGGCTGTATAGAGATCTAAGATTAATGTCATACTTCTTCCACTGCTAATGAAAATGACATGAAAGTGGAGTAAGGATAGAAACATATTTCTGTTGGCTTGTTACTAACTATAGAATGCATCAGAGCAACAAAAGAGATAATCCAGATACCTAAACGTGATGTATTCCTGAGATTTGGTACTGTTCCTTTTACAATGAAATTTAAATGCAAACTTTTGGCTTTCCAACAGACACCCTTCAAATATTAGGGCTTTGAAACATTGCACTGAAGGACCAGACAAGTTTACCCCTACTAAAATTCTTCTTCAAACCTCATCAGCAGCATCTCACCTCCTAGCGAATTTTATAACCTAATCAGTTTTGGAGGAAGATCTGTTTTGTTCTCCTGGTACAAAGTTTCTGCCAAGAAAAAGAAAGCTCCATTAGATGTGTTAGCTCAGCCCTTCTGTATCTTTTTCCCAAGGGAGACATAGCAGAGGAATTCTTGATTGAATAATAGTCAACATATAGAATGTGGTAACCTGTGATATCCCTTTTTTTCACAATTATACCAGGATTCCAAAGGGAAATAAATAAATTACATATATATATAAAATTATATATATATAAATGATAATTTATATATATAAATGATTATATATATATATATATAAATGATAATAAACTTCCTTGTTTGGTGGAAGAAAAACAGAACTAAATCTCCAGTGAACAAAAACCTGTTGCACTGAACACAGTTTTTAAAATTCTCAACAAAGATTTATGGAAGGTGACTTGGATGTTGTTTTATGTTCTTGAGTCTACAAATATTTATTTTAAAAACAGAAAATGCACTGGGCACCCAGATGGCCTCTAAGTACATTCATGTTTATTGTTGCCCTATTTACAAGAGCTAAACTATGAAAGTAGTTTAAGTATTCACCTGCTAAAAGGAAAAAGAATATGGGAAGTTTTATTCAGCCATAAAGAAGAATAAGATTGTGTCATTTTAAAGAACATGGAGGAAATTGGAGGATATCAAGGAAGAGAGGATAACTTTTCTCATATATATATATATATATATATATATATATATATATATATATATATGTAAGTCCTTCAACCAACAAATGGATATGTAAATGTGGCATGTATATACAATGAAATACTGCTCAGCTATAAAGAAAGATGAAATCATGAAATTTGCATTTTATATATATATATATATATATATATACACACACATTTAACTTTCATTTAAAGGGAGTCTATTAAGAGGAAGGAATGCAGAATCTAGATTTGATTATCTATGTCTACCTCCCTCTGTCTCTCTGTCTCTGTCTCTTTCTATGTATACACATATAACATGAAAGCAGAAATGGGGACTAATTGAAGGAACTGGTGATGGGACAAAAGTTTGGGAGAAAATATGGGGGGACAAATACAAGCCATACATAATGCTGTGTGTGCGTGAATGTCACAATGAAATCTGTTATTTTGTATGCAAACTAAAAATGTTGGTAATAAAGTTCAATGAAAGAATGCCACTTGACATAAAATATTGGTCATATTAAATGGTGGCAAACCATTTCATTTAGTTAGAACCAACATAATTTTTTCTTGTTTTGTGTTGAAAATATCTTTAAGTTTTTTTTTATTTTTTGAGATTATCATTGTCCCTATCCATTTCCTCTCTCCAAACTCGATTCTCTTCTTTCTTTCAAATTCATGGCCTCTTTTTTAATTAATTGCTTTCCATAATTATGTATTCCTACTATATAGATAAAACCTGCTCAGTCTGTATAATATATATGTTTTCAGGGCTGATCAGTCATTGGGTATTGGATAACCAAGTTGTGTGCTCTTCCCTGGGGAAAACTATTTCTTCTGCTCTGAGCATTCCTTAGTTGTCTGTAGTTCTTTAAGGTTGAGGATTCATGGTCTTTCCCCTTTCCAAATTAGTATGTCTTTTGTTGTTCTCATTCAGCTCATGTTTAAGCAATCATGTCGGTAAGACTTTCAATGTAGATTCTAACATTCCTAGGAGACACAATCACATGTGAAACTCCTTGATCCTCTGACCCTTATAATCTTTGTGTCCCCTCTTAGGCAATGGTCCCTGAGCCTTAGGTATGGGAATTGTTTTGTAGATGTATCAGTTGGAATTGCACTCTACACCTGAATTTTTATTGGCTGGGGTTTTGTTTAGTGATCTATCTCTATCTGTTGTAAAGAGACGTTTTCTTGATAATGGTAAGGAATATACTCTGTGGGTATAATGTCAAATACTTGGAATGTAGTTAATGATTGTGCTGGTTTAGTAGAGTGGTGTTTGTAGGTTCTCCTCCAAGATCCACAAATTCATTAGCCCAGAGTTGTTGACTGTGTTTTTGGTACCAGGAATGATTTCCTTCTTGTTAGTGGGTCTTAAGTGCAGTTAAAGAGCTGGTGGTAAATGTCAAGGTATGCATGTTGCTATTGTATCTTTAGGGTTTTGCTTCCATGATGGTTGTTGTTGTGGTTTATAGGTGTTATAGCTCAGTAGAAACTTTGGTTGCTTTTATTTTATGGAATCTTGCATGGTGCCTTGTAGCACTGTGAAAGGTAATCCTCAGGTAGGAGGTATTCAAGTCAGTTACAGCTCAAGACCCTCTGGGCCCTGTCACTTAAGTGCATGATGTCTTAAGCAATTGAGATTTATTTTCCACCCAGGGTGGGGGGCGGCAACAAGAACAATAACCATAGTCTGTTATGTTTTGGAAATCTATTGGAAAACTATGACCAGCAATTCAAAAGAGGGCTTTTTGAGCCTGGTGATGGGATTTTTGTTACATAGTCTTGCTTCTTGGAGGGAGGATTGTGAGCACATATAAGAAAATTTCATTATATATATATATATATATTATATATATATATTCATTCTCTCTCTCTCTCTCTCTCTATATATATATATATATATA
This sequence comes from Peromyscus eremicus, assembly GCF_949786415.1. Taxonomy (NCBI): domain Eukaryota; kingdom Metazoa; phylum Chordata; class Mammalia; order Rodentia; family Cricetidae; genus Peromyscus; species Peromyscus eremicus. The sequence goes on along the minus strand of NC_081439.1, from coordinate 20,400,788 downwards.
TATATATATATATATATATGAAGACTTACATGTATTATGGGTTAAGTTAAATAGTTAATAGTGTGAATTTTTATTACGTTTCAGATATCCTTACTGTTATTTTATCCTCCTCTCTTCTTCTGTATTTATTGCCCTCTTTGTAATTAGAGCCCTTCTTGTTTTTCCCATTCCTCTCATGAGGTCACTTGTACTTTGCTATTTCCCCTCACCCCACCCTCATCTCTTTCCTGGTTTCTGCAGTTAGTTCAAGATATGTATTCATATATGATGATTACGCTCTAGGAGCCTCCAATAAGAGAGAACATGTGATGTTTATATTTCTGAATCTGGGTTACCTCACTCAATATGATCTTTTCTAGTTCCATCCATTTAACACAAAGTTCATGATTTCATCTTTCTTTACAGCTGAGTAGTGTTCCATCGTATATACATAACCACATTTCCATTACTCATTAGTTGGTTGAAGGACTTTTAGATTGTTTCCATTTTCTAGCTACGGTGGATAGAGCAGCAATGAACCTGGCTGATACAGTATCTATGGAGTAGAATGGTGAGTCCTTTGAGCATATGCCAAGTTGTGGTATAGCAGTGTCATATGGTAGATTTAAGTTTTTGAGAATTCCCCACACTGATTTCAATAGAGGCTTCACAAGTTTGCATTCCCACCAACAGTAAATGAAGGATCCCTTTCCCCCATACCCCTCTAGCATTTGTTGTGGATTGTTTTGTTGATCTTTGGCATTCTGACTGGGGTGAGATGAAATCTCAAAGTTGTTTTGATTTGCATTTACATAACTGCTAGGTAAGATGAACATTTTTGAGATACTTCTTAGCCATTTTTTTCTACTTTTGATAGCTCTGCTCAGGTCTCAGACTTTTTTTTTTTTTTGTGGAGGTAGGGGGTTGTTCGCTTTTTTTCACTATGCTTTTTTTTTTAAAAATTCTTTACTCCTGGTATTAATCCTCTATTAAATGTATGCAGACAAAGTTTCTCTCCTATTCTGTGGGCTTCCTCTTCACTGAGTTGGTTATTTCTTTAGCTATGCAGAAGCATTTCAGTCATATGAAGTCTAACTTGTCAGTTGTTGGTCTTAACTCTTGGTCAAATGGAGTCCTATTCAGAAAGTTCTTTCTTACACTTATATCATGTAGGGGACTGCTTATGTTTTCTTCTAGCAGTTTCATTGTTTCAGGTTTCATGTTTAGGTCATATGTTTATTCTATTCTAGATTATTTTATTTTGGTTTCCTATTGTTGCATGCCAGTACATAGTACAATTATTTTTTTATGATACTCTTGTAATTCCACAACTTTGTTCAACTCACTCAATAGTTCCAGAAGCTCCTAAAATATATTTCAATGGATTTGAATTTTTCTTTATCAATCTACCATGTAATCTGTAATACAATTAGCTGTGCCTCTGCCTCTTAACTTGGATGCCTTTATTGTTTTTCTTTAATTTGTTTTTCTACAATTTCCTATACCATGTTACACAGGAGTGATGAAAATGGGCATCCTGAACTTGATTTTTATTTTACAGAATTTCCACTCTTTCATCATGAACTGTAATGGTAGTTGTGGGTTTTACAATGATGCCTATTATAATATTGAGGAATTTCCCTTCTACTTCTGTTTGCTGACAGTTTTTGTCAGGTATGGATACTGAATTTTGCCAAATGCTTTGTCTGTGCATGTTTCGATAATCAAATAGTTCTTTTCTTTTTTTAGCTCACTAATGTAGTGAATTATATTGCTTGGTTTTTATATTTTATTACAACCTACATTCCTAAAATTAACCCCGAGTGATAATGATGTATATTATCCTTTTATTATATTCCCATGTTTCATTTACTAGTACATCATTGTTTTTACAAAGCACTAGTATAGCACTAATATACTAAGTATCTAGAAATATTAGTGACCTTATCCCACAAACACACATACTTCTTTCATAATTGCTATTTTTTTGGAGTGTGATAAATAGAACTGTAAAAATGTATGCTCTGCATTAGGTTTAGACACCTGGGTATATTTAATTGTCTGATTAGGGATTGTCATAGGGGTTTTAGATTCAATTACACTTAAGCTTAAATTAAATTTCTGGATTTTTTTAGGAACATGAAAACAATGAGCACATGTTCCTTCCTGTCTGTAACAAAGGGATCCAGGTGTGAAGGTTTATCTGTATTCCAAATTTTTGCTTTGATTTTTATTTCCAATTTTATATTTATACAAATATTAGAACATTCCACTGAACCACAGCTAAAGGGCCTTCACATCCACATGATATTGATAAATTAGACTTCCAGTAGGCAGACATTTTTCCCTGGCCTGCCAGTTCCAAAATACCCAGCAGCCGCTTCCCAAATTATCACCCAGAGGCTTATATTAATTATAAATGGTCAGCCAATAGCTCAGGCTTATTACTAACTAGCTCTTACATTTTAAGTTAACACATATTTCTATTTATGCTTTGCCATGTGGAGGTACCTTTATTAGCATGGCATGTTCATCTCCTATTCCCTCTGCATCTAGCTCAAAACTTCTGACTCTATCCTTCTCCTTCCCATCATCCTTAGTTTGGTCACCCCGCCTATACTTCCTGCCTGGCTACTGGCCAATCAGCATTTTATTAAACCAATTCAAGTGACAAATATTTATAGTGTATAAGAAGATTATTCCACAGCAACATTCAGTTAAAGAAACCTATGTGACTACATTATAGTCTTTAAAAACTCAGAGGTAACAACTGTTTATCCTTGAGCACATAGTATATTCAGTTTAAATCCCAGGTAAGCAGGCTATTGTACAAATTGATAAGCCAGGGAAGTTCTCATATTTGTAGCCTTTTAACCTGTTTTAACAGGTTGAAAAAATATCTGGAACAACCTGGTAAAAGAGTACAACTTATCTTCAGATTTACTTCTTTGTGTTACCATCTTTCAACATTTCCGGGATTAGTGTCCTGCTCTGCACGGTACAGCCACTCAAGTAGCCTCAGAAGTCCCTCTGTATCACACAGACTATTTACACAACAGATATACCCCTGGGCAGCAGCTGAGTAATTGGAAGCCTTGGAGAAAGGAGCAGTAAATATATCAACAATCAGTTGTGGGCAGCAGAGCATCACCTGCATTGTAAAATAGAATGCAATCTACTCTATCATCCTCTTTGGAGAAAGCATTGTTTAAACTCAGCATATTTGTGTCTAAGAACCTTACTGCCACATTAGATATTAGGTTGAAATACTCAGGGTGTAGAAGCTTTTTTATTCTTAAGGTTTCAAATACTCATAAAGAAGGTTTGTTTGCTCTTCTAATTTGTCTTCTGATTTCCTTCTGCATGATCCCATTTGAGGTTTTAAGAGACTCAAATTTAACATTTTAAAATCAACTTCAGCTATGGTTGAGTGCAGGTAAATTTCTAAAGTGAATCATGGCCCTAGGGTTAGCCACAATCTCTTTTCCCTTTTTGAGGTTCTTTATTTATTTATTATCACATTCTGGAAAAAGATAATGATAAATTAGTTGACATTTGTTGACTAGGGTATGTTGCTAAAAAAAATCAATAAGCTAGTTTGCATGAGAAAATATTTTAAGACTCCTCCCCAAGGACTAGTTTTCATGAACCAGAAGATGCCCTTCTAAAGGAGGGAAGCAGCCAACAGTCCTACTCACCTATAATGCCTATGAACCACAGCAATGACCAGCATGGCAAGAAAACCTCAAGGGTACAATAGTGACACTCATACCTTGCACTTAAGACCCGCTAACAAGAGAGAAATCATGCCTAGTACTAGAAACTCTATCAGCTGCCCTGGGCTAGTGAACTCATGGATCTTGGAGGAGAACCTACAAACATCACTCTGTTAAGCCTGCACAATCATTAACTACATTCTAAATATTTGACCTTATACACACAGATAAGTGTTGTCCTTACCCTTCATCAAGGAAACTTCTCTTTGCAACAGATGGAGAGAGATGACTACAGAAATCCCAACCAATAGAAATGTAGAAGTGTGGAGCACAGTTTCAACTCCCACAGCTACAACTCAGGGATCATTGCCTAAGAGGGGGGAGAAAGGTTCTAAGAGCCAGAGGATCAGGGAGTTTGATGTGAGATTGTATCTCCTAGGAATGTATAAAGTCTTACCAACATGATTGCTTAAACATCAGTTGAATAAGGACAACAACAATAGATAAACTACCTTGGGCAGGGGAAAGACCTGAATCCTCAACCCTAGTCAAAGAACTACAGACAACTAAGGAATGCTGAGAGCAGGAGAAATAGTTTTCTCCAGGGAAGAACACACGACTTGATTATCCAATACCCAATGGTCAGTCCTCAACACCTATACATACAAGTAACATTATAAAGGCTGAGCAGGTTTTCTTTATATATGTAGTAGTATACATAATAATTATATAAATACATATATAATTACAGAAAGCAATGAAAAAAGAGGCCATGAATTTTAAATAGAGCAATGAGGACTATAGGGAGGGCTTGTGGGGAGGAAAGGGAAGAGTGGAATGATGTAATTATAATCTCAAAAAATAAAAGAAATAATTGAAAAAAATTTTAAAAAGCTTAGTATGAACAAATGATGCAGGCAAAATTGGATGTCCACATCTATAAAAGTATAATTAAATCTATATTCCTCATGTTCTAAAAACAATCAACTGTAAATCAATCAAGTACCTCAATGTAAGACCCGAAATTTTGAAGCTACTAGGAGAAAACAGGAGAAACATTTCAAGATATTGGCACAGGCAATGGTTTTTTGAATAGGACTCCAATAGCCCAGGAAAAGCAAAAATTGACATATGGGATTGTGTGAAACTAAAAGCTTCTGCAGAACAAAGGAACAACAGTAATGGAAAAAACTATAATGATTTGCCAATTTTTCATCTGGCAGAAGACTAACATCTAGAATATATAAATAACTCCAAAACTGAACACTAACTGAACAAGTAATCCAATCAACAAGTGGGCATGTGATCTGAACAGACACTTCTCAAGAGAAGTTCAAATTGGCAGTAAGCATCTGAAAAAGCATTCCCCTTATCTACACTAGGAGTCTTATTTCACCCTAGTGGAAATGGCTATTATCAAAAGAAAAAACTTTCAAGTGCTGATAAAGATGTGGGGAGGGAAGCCCACCACATATGTTTTGACTAGAGATATAAATTTCTACATCCACTATAGAAGTCAGCTTGGAGATTGCTTAAAATACTAAAAATAGAACCACTGTATAATCCAGATATATCCCAGAAAACAAAGTTATCACCTATAAACAATACCTGCATTCCATGTTTATCAAGGTACTACTCACAATTTCCCAACTATGAAATTAGCTTCAGTGCCAATCAACAGAGAAATAGATAAGAATCATGTTTTATATAAAAACTGGATTTGTGTATATGGAACAAGATCTTGTTATTTGCATGAAAGTAATGGGACTAGAGATGATCACATTAATCATAATACAGGCCCAGACAAACAATCATCTCATGTTTTCTTCCATTTATGGAAGGTAGATTTATATTTAAAGATGACATAAAAGTAGTAGAGAGACTTCTAGGAACTGTGAGAGAATGGGGATGGGGTGTTAGATAGCAATTTCTCCTGGAATTGAAACATACCTGTGCTGGATAGTTTTATGTCAACTTGTTACAGGCTAAAGTCATCTGAGAGAACAGAACCTTAATTGAGAAAATGCCTCCATAAGAGTGGGCTGTAGGCAAGCCTGAAGGGCATTTTCTTAGTGATTGATGAGGAAGGGTCCACCCAGCCTATGGTGGGTGGGGCTATACCTGGGCTAGTGGTCCTGGATTCTATAAGAAAGGAGGCTGAGCAAGGCATGTAAAGCAAGCCAGTAAGCAGCTCTTCCATGGCCTCTGTATCAGCTCCTGCCTGCAGGTTCCTGTCCTGTTTGAATTCCTGTCCTGACTTCTTCCTTCAGTGATGAACAGTGATATTTGAAGCGTAAGCCAAATAAACCCTTTCCTCCCCAACTTGCTTTTAATCACATTGTTTCATCACAGCAATAGAAACTCTAAGACAATGCCCTCCAGGAGAGTGCTGGATGCTTATGAAACTCAAGAAGTAAACTTCACACATTGGAGAAAGCATTCACAAAGATCCCTCCCCAGGATTATGGAAGCATTAAAGAACTGCAGTTTGCGGAGAGTTTTGCCAGCTTTGATCCTGAGAGATTCCTCAAACCTGTTGCGCTGCCTGAAAGTTGTTCAGAGAGCTGTAGCCAATCTCTTTCATTCTGTACACATTATGGAGTTAGTGCCATCAACCCAAAAGCAGACTATGAAACTCTCAAGCAAAACACTTCTTACAATATGACTGATAGTAAACAAGAAATAAGAGGGGCATTAGTTGTTTTGAAAATACTTAAGATTTTGTTTGCAACAATAAATATCTTACTTTTAGAGCTCATTGCTTTCCTCCAGATGCCTTCAGAAATGATTCCCAACTCTGCTTGTAGCTCAATGTGGCCAATGGTAAGAGTTTCAGACATAGTTTTGTTGTTCTTGTTATGTTTCCTACAGAATATTAGTCATGGTTGACTTTTTCACATAAAATGGGCATTTGATTATCTTAGAGAATGAAATGTTCATGATGATAAAAGGCTCCTTTCTAATTTGCTTTCTGAATTTCCTTTTTCCTTCTTTGTGCTTTAGATGTGATACTTACCTTACAGGGAGTTTGTTTTCACTTACTGAATTTGATTTATTCCTTGTTTTCACATCAATGGCCTGGCTACTTTGGAGAAATTGAACTACAAATGGACACATTTTAACCATTTGAAACCTTTTGGATTTTAGTGTGGTTTCAGGATTCTTTCCTCCATTTAGACACTGTGCACATTTCCAGGGATGATCTCAGTTCTGGGCACTTGAAGGACGGTTATGTGTTCTAATATCAAACCCAGATGGGTGTAATTTGTAACACTCATGACAAGTTTCCCTGCTCTAGGCTAACCAACTCATTGTGGTTTGTCAAGACTTTCCTAGGATACTGAAAGTCCCATCTCTTGGAAACTTTTTCAACCCCAAGCTAACAGGATAATTGGTCACCTTACCATACTCTTACCCTCAAACAAATGGTAGCGTGGCCACTCTTGACTGGCCAATTGCATTCCCAGTTACTTTCAAAGGAAGGGAAGGAGTCAAACTGTTAGAAATCTTGGGTTGCAGTTACATTATTTCAAACATGTAAGAGTCAAAATGACCTAGAGTAGTTGGGAGAATTACCCACTTATGGATTTAACAGAATGCTTTTTTCTTAAAATTAAGTACAGAATACATAAAAGTATGTTGCTTCTTTTCCAGGAGAAATGAAAGGACTAAGCTGCCATATTTTCAACACTAAATGTATAAATTTACCCTTTGTTCTTCCTCTCTTAACATTACTTTTATTCAGTATCTTTTACTCTTTGGAATTATCATTTTTTTAAAAAAATTAACAATATGACAGATCATTTATATACACCTCTTGCCTACATACATTTCCACACATATAACATGCATATACATAAATACACATTTCTATACATATATTTCAGTTTATTATGGCATATCTTGAAAAATCATAAGGAATAAAACTGCAAAGGGACAGTATATTATTCCCGCTAAATGAAGTACAACTGAATTACTATTTCAGTTCATTACATGAAAAAGTCAATTGGAAACTTCCAGATGCAAAAAATGGATAAAATGCCAACTTGAAATGCCAACTTTATTCAAATATACATCAAAGGAAAGTGACAGTCTAATATGTATGAGACTGAGGAAAAGGCTAATATTTTCAAAAATTTTTAATTTACTTTTATGTGTATTGGTGTTTTTGTCATGGGTGTCAGGTCCCCTGGAACTGGAGTTACAGAGAGTTGTGAGCTGCCATGTGGGCACTGAAAATTGAACCCGGGTCCAAGGTTAATTTTTTATTTAAAATTTTTTCATACAATATATTATTCATATTCTACCCACCACAACTCCTCCTAGATCCTCCCAACCTCTTCTCTCTCTGTCTCTCAATAAAAATTAAAAGTAGCAAAATATAAAGACGAAAAAAATAGCAAAACTAAAAGCACACAAAAAACATGGTATCTGATTTGTATTGGCCAGCTACTTCTAGACATGGGGCCTACTTCTAGACATGGGACCTGCTCTAGTGTGACGTTGATATACACAGTGCTACTCATTGAAGAATACTGATATTCCGTTTCCCATCAGTTATCAGTTGTGAAGAGGGGTAGATGTTTGTGCCTACTCCCACAGAGAAGGGTAATTTTGTTTGGTGTATAGTGTGAAATTCCAATTTTACATAGTTAAAAAAAATAAACTGTCATTCTTATATAATCATTAAGGAAAAAGACAAGACCACACTATGCAGATTATAAAGAATTGGTACATTTTTGTTAATAGTTTATATTGTAACAAATTTCAACCTAATTGATGATGACCTTGGGAGAGTTCATTAGGTAAAGTAAAGTATTTTAGTAGAGACCACTAAAAGAGAGTTACAGCATGGTTTTGGGAAGACAATATGTATCTACATATGTACATATACATATGTATCTATTATATGTATCTAGTATATTCCTATGATCCTACATATGGAGTCAAAGAGCAGCTACAATTTTACAAAATCTTAGTAATATTAAATACTGTCTTTCCATAAACAAAAGAATGGCAGTAGTTTTTTTTCCAGTGGTTTAAGAGTGATTTCTGTTGGAAGGATAATTCACATACCTACTCTTAACCTCCAGATGAAGCCATAAGAGAGCCACATTGTCATAAAGATCAGATGTATGAATACTAAGGAAAGCCAGTCTTGCCTGCAGCAGCAGTATGATTTCTCTAACAGTGATGCACCAAATATCATACATGCCTATAAACTTCTATGGAAAGTATGGAATTAGAGGTCCTTCAATACATAGTAAAACAGCCATTACAGTCATTGACTTTGGAGTCTAGTGGGCTATAGGTTCAATTTTCAGTGTAGTATATTAGGTGAACAAACCTTTGAAAACCACTCTCCTGGCCATACTCGCTTTGTCCACACAATGAGGTTGGTGATATCCCCATGGAGATTCTTTGTGGATATAATTAGAAAAAGTAATTCTTAGATGTTTAGCTCATCCCCAGGATAAAACACTATGCTAAGTACACTACATTTGTCAGTCATCATAGTTCCCCAGAAAATACAGTCATTGGTGGGAAGTAATCTCTCATGGCAAGGTAGCATCTGGTGTGGAGAAGCTGAGACTTGAATCCACAAAAATATGATTGTACATGCCTATCTTCTTAATAAATATTAACAACTAGTCACTGAAGTACTCCCAAGTAGTTATGAATACTCTATTTATATTCACATGACTTGGCCCTCCCCCTGTGTGGTCCTTAGAGTTTACAGCTACACAGGAGCATATCCAGGACATGTAAGACTTCCTATAATTGACTCTGTGGCATATGCATATACACTTTCAGTTTACAAGAAGAAACAAATATCTCCCAAGACTTTTTGTACTAACATCTACTACTCAAGAATATTCCTTGGTCATAAAAATCCTTGAGCTTTATGTGTTTCAAGCTAGTCCAATCATATACAAAATGTCAGATAAAACCATTCCCTATATCTATCTATTCCTAGTCTACAATACCAAGAAAATCACTTATTATTTATACTCTTTGCCATTTATTACTCTGTTCTTCAACTACAACAAAAATCTTCCCATGGAAATGTAGCAACTTTTTATAAATAGAAAGTATTTTATTTCAAAAGATAGAAGGGGATTGGAGAGATTCCTCTCTAGTAAAGTACTTGCCACATAAACCTGACACCTGAATTTGGATCTTCAGAATCCATATAAAAGCTGGATGCAGGAGTTCAAGTCTGTGTATTCCCATATGACTACAGGAAATAGAAGGCAGAGACAGAAGAATCTCTAAAAGTTTGCCTGCCTTCATTGCATTGAAGAGACTCTGTCTCAGACAAGGGGAAAAGGAAATAACATATATGCAAAAGTTGGTGGTCCTTTGACCACCATACTTCGACACATGAACAAGCACACATACACATACACTTGCTAAGCATGCACGTGTGCGTGTGCACGTGCGCGCACCCACCCACCCACCCACGTACACATTTAAGATATTATTTTAAACTCAGTTTTATAATTCAAATAGATTTCACAACAAGGCATAGACTATTTAAAAAAGACATAAATTGAAACAATTTGGACCCTAATAATGACATAAATGGCATCATCAAAAATTAAAACAGAGGCAGCTCATATTTATATGTTTGTTACATGTAGATAATAATGTATGTATTAGTTCATTTTATCATCGAAAGGCCCCTAGGAAGAATATTCTCCTATACTAAAGTTAGAAAGCTGAGTGTAGAATAAATCCTGAAACACAACTAATGGGGTTTCAAAACAGCATTTGAAGATAGAACAGCATCTCACTTCTAATTATGTTATGTCAGAAACAAAATTTTCTTGTAGTACTAGATGAAGAACAATTGAATTAAGATAAAATAATTTTCATTGAACAATACTACCCCAAAAAACCATTAAGTAGCTTTTAACCAATAAGGTTACAGCCACAGTCAAAATTAAGAAAATGTGTGTTAAATTAACAAAATTTAGTTTTTAGATTAAAATCATGGAGCATATAAGAAAAAATGAGGGCATGTGGGCAATAGGCATTCTCATTCATCAAAGGTGCCAACAGTTGGGCTTCTTTCATGTAAAATAATAAGAATGTGAGAAACTTCTAGTTGATTCTATAGGGAGAATTCGTGGAATTATTTTCTTACACATTTAGAATTTCAGACCTAGGCCACTGCTAGTTTGGTGGCTCAGTGCTGCCAATATCTATTATGGTCCTCGTGACCTTTCCCTCTCAGTAGCAAGAGGCACCCACAGCACCAGCACCCAGATCTTCTTTGATCAGGAATGGGCAAGTAGCAGGGGAGGAAAGGGTTCTACCATACTTGTCTCTTTATTAGATAAAGAAAATCTTAACCTCAAGAGGTCCTAATTGACTTTGGTTTACACACCACTGAATAGAACTGTGGAATACTGAGCACACGTAGACCAAGAGCACACTACCTGGCTGTTAAGAATGAAAGCGGAAGTGAGTGAGAACAGATATTTGTTCATATAGCTAACTAATAGGGTTCACCAGATACACACTAAGAGAAAAATATTCATCAAAATGCACACCACAACTGAGTATTTCAAATATTGCCAAATAGTTGGAGCAACCAAAACCCTCAAATACTGTTGTCAATAATCTTTTTCTTTTAAGAAGTGATTTTATGTATACTTGTATGTGCCTGGGTGTATTTTTTTACACCCCATGCCTGTGAAACCAGAAGAGGTAGTCAGATCTCCTGGAACTGAAATCACAGGCAGTTGAGAGCCTCCTGATGCAAGTGTTGTAAACTGAGTCCAGATCATCTGACTCTTAACTACTAGGCCATCTCTCCAGCCCGTAAAATTCTAAATCTCTGGCTTTCTTGAAATATAGGAAAATCTGTTCACACAAAGGACACTGCTACTTAGCATACTTGCTACATAGGCTGGGATTGGAGAGGCAGTATTGTTCCTTAGATGAAGTATGTGTGGAAGGGAGAGTACATGTATGCCAATGGAGGCCAGGAAAAGGGGGTTGGGATCTCTTAGAGCTGTAGGTACAGGTGTTTGTGCACTGCCTGATGTGAGTGCTGGAATCTGAACTTTTAGTCTCTGATAGTCCACTAAGTGCTTTTTAACCCCTGAGCCATTTTCCCAGTCCCGTTTCTTATAAAGCAAAAATTATATCTAGAAATTCAATCTCTTGAGCATTTTACTAAGAGAAATGTACATTGTATCTATAAAATATATTGTCAACAAGATTCATAGTAGCAATATCCATAATACCTCAAACAAGAGAAATTCGAGTATCTATTCAAATTGAATTGACCTAAAAAATTGTGGTATATCTATTCGATGGAATAGAACTCAATAAAAAAGAGAACTATTGATAAACAAACTACATGAATGAATTTCAAAACAGCCTGAGAAAGAGAAGTCAGATACAATAATTGGCATAGTATGAATTCTAGAAATGGCGAAACTATAGTGATGGATAAGTGGTTATCTGGAACCAGAATTTGGGACCTTTTTTTTCTTCAAGGTGATTTGAGGAATCTTATGCAGTAATGGTACTTTTACTAATTATGCTTCAAGTTGCTTTAAACTTGGTGCTTTAATATCTATCCTGTATACACACATCTGACACCTCTTTTTCAAGTTTGTGTGTGTGTGTGTGTGTGTGTGTGTGTGTGTGTGTGTGTGTGTCCTTATGTGGCAATATTCAGAATCAAAATATTGTTACTTTTATGTAGCCTTGCTACTTAATAAAGAATTATGCTTGTGAGCAAACATGACCATTCTGTCTGTAGACATTTTCTAAGTGCCACAGCAGGTCCTTGGTGGTGAGGGAGAGGCTAGTTTTAGCAAGTTTTTGTTCCCTGGACAGCCAATTGTGATACTGAACAAAGCAGTTGGAAAGGAGTGGGATTCAAGAAAATGAGGCACCCACCTGAAACTGACTGTTTCAGAAGTTTCTCAACTTGAATTATTATCAAAAGGAATCAAGTCAGTGTGTGATCTGACAGCAAGATGATCAACAGTGTGTGATTAAAGAGAAGAGAAATACTCGGTTAAAAAACAACTTACCTTCATGTAACAAAAACTCTGCTTCAATGGTTTCCAGATTGGAATTTTGTCCAAATTGACTGTGCTAGAACAGATATACAGGCTTTGCTCATGATAGTGTTTGTTTTTATTATGCTGAGAATAGCATCCTGGACAAAGGGAATATTTTTAGGTCTTAAATCCGCAAGCACCTACTATTGGGAGGCTAGATCTTATTTATGTTAAAGAATTGCTTTCCAAACTTCCATCCAACTGAAATCCTTGTTATGTTCTAAGACATTGTCATCTCTTCCTGCACTGTAGCTGTGTGAACCTGTGTACCCAATCAACTTTAAATGTAATCAAATCTTCCATAAGAAGATGGAGATGTAAGTTAATTAGCAGAGGGCTTGCCTAGCATGCATGAGGTTCTACTTTCAATTTCAAGAACCATGTAAACTGGGTGTGGTTGCATATACCTGTAATCCCAGCATTAGGGAGATAAATGCAGGAGGATCATAAATTCAAGGACATCCTCCACTACATAGCAAGTTCAAGGCCATAGTATGCTATGTGAGCCCTTCTCTCAGTTTTTTTCTATATTCAGAAGAAAAACTATTTGGGTACATATACACTGTGATTACAAGATATGCAGCAGCGGCGGGGGGTGGCGGTTATTTGAGTTTCTGTGGTTTTCTTTTAAGAAACTGACTTTGTAAATCCTTGGGAAAGTTGTCCTCTCTGGACAAAGTGTACTTGAACTTCAATAAAGAATGGAGGAAGTGACTAAGTGGGTTTCTAGGGAGAAGGAAGAAGAGGATAAAGTGACTAATAGGCTTCTTCACCATCCTTTGCCTTTTTACCACTGATCAAGTCAGCTTTGTACTGTTCTGAACCAACCACCTCACCCAGATGGGGATTAGCTTTTCACAGACTCCAAACTGTTTAGAACCAGAAATAGTTTTATTAAAATGAATTTGGAATTAATAGATCCCCCAAACCTTCAACCAAGAATTTGTCTTCAGGGCATAATTAGGAAAAGTAAGAAAGGGATAGAAGAAAATCTCCAGGGAACAATTAATCAGATCCAAATGTATACTTTTCATAGCTCATTCTGGCCACTTTCACAAGTTTCTCGTGTCTAGCATGGGATCTCAAGTGGCATTTAAATAAATAGTAAATGGCAGTTCAACAGGCTTTGGACATATCTTCTTTGCCTACAGTATGAGAAAGTTGAATTTCTATGAAAGCTTATTCCCTTGCTGCCAGCCAATATGAATGAATAAATGCACATACACTAGATACATATGTACACTACCGTCTTCACTCCTCAATGAGTAGTGACACCATGAAGTTGTGTATCATCTCAAGAAGATCATACACCATAGTCTATACATGTATGCGTATGATTTTAGCACACAGGGTTCTTTAATTAATGCTGTGTGTGTGTGTGTGTGTGTGTGTGTGTGTGTGTGTGTTGTATGTCTGTAGCATATGCTTACATGTGTATCTGACGTGTTTTTTTTATTAAATTTATTTATTTATTTGACATCCTGGCTGCGGTTTCTCCTCCCTCCTCTTCTCCCATCCCCCTCCCCAGCCTCTGTTCCCACCCACCAATCTACTCTTCTCTGTTTCTGTTCAGGAGAGGGCTGGCCTCCCATGGGTATCAATAAAGCAAGGCATATCCGCAATAGGACTAAGTATTAAGGCTAGGCAAGGCAACCAAGTGTGAGAAATAGGTTCCCAAAAGCCATCCAAAGCATTAGGGACAGCACCTGCTCTCACTGTTAGGAGTTCTACAAGTAAACCAAGCTACACAACTGCTACACATATGTAGAGGGTCTAGGTCAGTCCCATGCAGGCTCCCTGGTTGTCTGTTCTGATTCTGTGAGCTTCTATGAGCCCAGGTTAGTTGTTTCTGTGAGTTTTCTTATGATACTCTGGCTCATACAATCCTTCCTCCCTCTCTTCAGCAGGATTCCCAGAACTTAGCCTCATGTTTGGCTGTGGGTCTCTGCATCTGTTTCCATCAGTTACTAGATGAAGGCTCTCTGATGACAATTGTGGTAGTCACCAATTATGTTGACTTTTTTTTTCTCCAATTGTGTTTGGTTCTATCCTAGGTCTCTGGGTCATCCGGCCTCTGGGTCCTAGTGCTCCAGTACGGGTCAGGAGTGGGCTCACTGTCATGGCATGGGTCTCAAGCTGGACCGGTCATTGGTTGGCCACTCCCACAATCTCTGTGCCACCATTACCCCAGCACATCCCATAGGCAAGATAGACTGTAGAAGGTTGTGTGGCTAGTTTTTGTCCCAATTCCTCCACTGTAAGTCTTGCCTGGTCACAGGAGGTGGCCACTTCAGGCACCCTCTCCAGTATTGCTAGGAGTCTTAGCTGTGGTCATCCTTGTAGATTCCTGAGAGTTTCCCTTGCACCAGGTTTTTATCTGATCTCGAAATGCCCCCCTTCCCAGTCATCTCTTTCAGTACTCTCCCCCTCCACCTGCCCCTCAACCCAGTCCCTCATGTTTCCGTCCCCGCCCATCCCCACTTCACCCAAGAGATCTCTTCTATCTCCCCTTCCCAGGGAGATCCATGTGTTTCCCATTGGCTCCTCCTTGTTACCTAGCCTCTCTGGGTCTGTGGATTGTAGCATGGTTATCCTTTACTTTACAGCTAATATCCACTTATAAGTGAGTACATACCATGTTTGTCTTTCTCGGTGTGGGTTACCTCACTCAGGATGATTTTTTTCTAGTTCCATCCATTTGCCTTCAAATTTCCTGATGTCATTGTTTTTAACAGCCGAGTAATACTACATTGTGTAAGTATATCACTATTTCTTTATCCATTTTGTACCTGAAGTATTCTTTACCTTACTTTTTTTTGCAACAGTTTCTCATTGAACCTGGACCTGGGTTAGTGTGGGAGCCCACAAAGGTTTCCTAGTGAGATCTGAGCTTGCTTTACACAGCAGGGCTGCATTAGGGGATGGCTTGGCCACATGGTCACCAGGTTCCTGAGATGGTCTACACTTGGCTGTGCTGGGGGAGGTCTTTTGCTCTACCCCTTGTGCGGAGGTTACAGTTGAGTGTTGACACACCCAGCTTTTATGTAGATTCTGGGAATTTGAACTCACATCCCCACGCTTGTGCTGCAAGTGCTCTTACCTAGCATGCCATCTCCCCAGCCCTATTCATATTTCTATACTTCAAAGAATATATGGTATAGAAATCAAGAAAAAATGGGAATAAAATGCACCAAATCTAAGAAAGGTCAGGTAACTGGCTGAATCTCCATGACTACCCCAGTCATACTTATAGAACATGCTGCTCTGTATTTCAAGATGTATGTGGGGTGTGTCTGTGTTTGTGTGTGTATAGGAAAATGTAGTGAGTGAAAAGGAATATGGCTCAGGAAATCTTTAAGGTGCCTTTCAATTTCCACGGTCTCTTAGCTCCTGGAACACATTATATTGTACATATCACCAATAAATTGCTCACAATTGTCAGTTCTCATTTACCATAAGCAATAGGTAGTATTGGAGCATCTGAGAATGTGCTGTACTGGCTGTCTAAGGACAAACACAATTATAAATTATTTGATCAATGCCACTTACCGTAAAAACACATTAAAATATACTTAAGTCTCCTCACTGTAAACATACCCATGGTAACATTCTGAATTTTATTGGCTATAACAACCCTTTTTCTAAAATACTTTAATGGTAAACTAAGCAAACATCAGAGCATCTCCAAAGCATCTGATGAAATCACAGGGAGCCCAAAGAAGGCTTAGTCGAGGTCACTTTGGGACCTTTCTATTCACGAGCACAAGCCCACATGTATACACATAAACACCAACAAGAGAAATTTTAGGGAGAAAGGGTGTGTTTCAGCTCACATTAGAGTGAGGAAGTCAAGACAATGGAAAGTTGAAGAAGCCAGCCATGTCATATCCTTACTCAGGAAACAGAGAAAGATGAACACATTCTACTGCTCAGTTCCTTTCTTCTGGCTATGCAGTCCAGGATCCCAGCCAGAAACAAAGGTTCCACCCACAGTGGGCAGACTTTCCCACCTCAGTTAAATAATAAAAATAACCAGCCTGGAACTACCAGATGCCTATCTCCTAGGTGAGTCTAGATTTTGTCAAGTTGACAGTTAATACTCATCATCACAGGTTGCTTGTGAACTTGGGGAAGAATCTCTAGTTTGCAAAACAGAATATTCTAGTTCATAGCTTGTATAAAAATAACCCAAAGTAGTGTAAGGAAAAATTACATGCAGGCTCAAAAACATATCTCTCCTGAACTAAGTTTGAAGGTGAGATGATACAGGCTATGAAAATATTTAATGGACCTTTTGAAATCACAAAATGATATCTCAGTGATTAATCATTGTAATTATTGCTATTTGGGATACTTATTTTTTCACTGTCTTAAAATATATATATAAAGTCACATGCAATGTATAGAGAACTGTTTTGAACACTTCCTCTACATTAACATTCTACTTACTTTAGTCACTGAAAATTAAAAAAAAAATCAAACCCTCTCAAGTGATTATATTTATATTTATCTCTATCTCAAGAAAACGGAATGTGTCTTCTGTCCAATGGTTTTTGTGGCATTAAAAGAAAAACTAAAAACATATATAGAAAATTGAATAACAATGTCATGTTCTTGTGGATGATTGTAACTCTTCATTCATATGTAAAAAGACACCAACTAACACAAAGGAACAGTGGTATTATAATACACTGAAGGTTAATCCATAGTCTCCTTTATCTTAAGAACACAGCAAAGAGGACCATGCCAAATGCATGTTGACTTACCAACCCAAGAAACCTAGATGTTCATGGATGGTCTTTGGACCTACACCTATTTCTTGGTCTCAGAGTCTGGTGACTGGTGGTCTGAAACCTGCTACTGAAATAGAACTTATGGCATCATAAATTTAGTATTGTTTCTCAAATAAAATTAATAATAATAGCTTAGGAGATATATCATCACTCAGAAGCTCAAAGAATTGTGATACTTGCAGAGTCTCAGTGTTCTGAAAGGACTATAATTTTTCTATTAATTAAGTCTAGTACTGCTACCCAATTTTCAATGCAGACTCCACTGGAAAGAATGATCCTGTAGCAAAATGCTTTACAAGCAACCCATATGGAAATCATTGGCAACAATGCATCCTGGCATATGGCAACAGACATGTATACATATAAAATAAAAACTGTAAACATGGCAAGCTATTTTAATAGTGAAATCATTTTCTTTTCCACTACTACCTCACCATCTCAGGCCTATAGCAAGAATGTGAATCGTGAAGCAGTAAGTATGCTCAGTCATTGTACCTGTTTGGGTCTCAACAGGAAACAGATGGCACATCCAAATGAGTTAATATGGAGAGAGATAAATGAACCTTTTACAGATGGGTGAACACAGTTAAAGGATTGACAGAGGATGGGAGACACCAAAGGATTAGCAACAGTAGGAAACTGCTAGGTCTAAAGGATAAAGGGAAAGCTATATCCTTATTGACATTACAGAGCTAGAGCCACAGAGATGTGTTGTCCTGAAAAAAGCTTCATCAATGTAGCCACTGGCAGAACCAAGGCAAGGGGGGATGACAAAGATAATTACTACTCATTGTTTCTTGCTGTCACTCATCCATCTATATCTTACCACAGTTTCTTTTTATATAAATCCACTAAAACTTCTTAACACCACTAGTAAATAAGCCATCTAGATGTAAGATTCCATGGGGGTCTCTCTGGGAGAGACAACTAGATAAAACAGGATGAGAATAGATGAGACCTTAAGACAATGTGGCACAGCTTTCAATACAATTATTATTTTTATGGCTATGCTCAAGACTGTAGAGATGGCTCAGCCATTAAGAGTGGTTATATTGATAAAGTGTGGTATATATATATGGTAGAATATTACTCAGCCATAAAAAGAGCGAAATACTAACTCACAGTATATCACAGATTAACCTTAAAAGCACCATTTATAAGTAAAAGGAGCTAATCACAGAAGGTCATGCAGAAAAGACAAATCTGTACAGACAAAATGTAAATGCACAGTTGTCGAAGTCATGGTAGGGAATTGAGATTAACTGTAAGGGATTTCTTCAGGATAATGGAGATGTTAAAAAATGAAAATGGATTAAAGTGATAGTGATACAATAGAGTTTTCTCAGTTTAAATCATCAAATCTATATATACTGCTATGGTTTGAATGCGGAATGTTCCCCACAACATCATGTTTTGAATACTGTGGTCCACAGCCTCTGATACAAGTTTATACAGTGTGGAGCCTTTTGATATTAGGGACTGGCTAGTAGGAGTATGTCACTAAATGGGCTTTTGAAAGTTGCATTCATCCCTTGTTCTAATCAAACTCTCTCTGCTTTCTAATCTGTGCCGTGTAATAAGACTCTGCTTCATGCTACTGTCATGAATAGAGACACTTCACTGTGCCTTCCTCGCCTTGGTGAACTGAGACCCATCTCCAGTCATGAGGCAAAATAAGCCCTTCCTCCCTTTAGTTGTTACTGTCAGATACTTTGTCAAAGCACAGTGCAAGGTAACCAATGTCACCCACAGAGGATCAGTTTTGGGATATGTAAATAACATCTTCATAACCTTTATCAAAACAAAACCAAAAGGCAACTGTGATAACGTAAGGAACACAAGACGCTGGCTGCAACTGAAGAAGGTACCATGAGAAAACACACAAACGAACTAGAGAAATGGTTGAAACTGGTGATGCTGTTGTGGTTGGCTGTGGTGACTAGAAAGTTCTCCACCTTGGCCATCTTTGCCATCTGCTACTTAATGTCTGTTCTGTTGGAAGAAAGAGATTTCCAACTTTGGAAGAGGTGTTATCCCTGCTGACAATGACTTCAGACCAAACAGTAGCTCTCTGCTGATAGGAATGCAGAGAATTATTGCAAATTTTCTGAGATCAGAACAAAGCCTTTGAAAATTGGCTCAATATTTTAAACAGAGCTTTGTGAAGATGCTAAGAACAGGTGTACTGCAACCTCTATTAAATACGATGCTCTTCATGTTTGTCAATATATTTTTCAAGGCAAGACTAAGTGTATTTGCATTCTGGAGTTAATATCCCTTTCCCATAGCAAAAATAGTGACATTTGGTATCCCTTGAGGAATGTTTGGGTTGTGAGGCACACCCGCCCCCCCCCAAGGTGTCCTTAGAGCCAAGAAAATGTCAGTGTTCTTTCTGCTTTCTTGCTTGAGTCACAATAAAATCCAGGTTTTGATTAGTTGTTTAGGTGACACCTATTCTTGTTTTGATGGAGGTTGGTAAAACAAGTAAGAAGATCCAGTTTTCTCAGACCTGTGAAATACATGGAGTGATAAGAAAATTCGGTCAGACTGTATTTTTCCTGCCAGGACATCGAGTTTTCCAAGTAGCACAATACCCCCTAAGGGATGGTTGAACCTTTCAACATATGGTTAGCTAATCTGTCTTGTGCTGGGTTATCAGTAGATCGGCTGGAAGGTCAGAAGCCACAACACGAACATGAGAAGACTAAATTTGAGAGTTCAGAATTAGAAGGTGACTTTTAAGAATTTGAAATAGGACTACAGGGCATCTGGGGCAGGATAAAAAGAGGAAACACTCATCAGGCATTGTTCCTCTTTTGATAGCTTTTCTGTTTCATTTTCTCTTCTAAGCATTCAGACTTGCCTTCTGATATAAAATTTGGTCAATGTGTATACATTTCTGGCAGCTGGTAGGTAGATGGAGCAGAGTTCTGCTCTACAACACATTGTTGGTTCTAACCTGAGACAAGGGACATGTAATTTAAAGGGTGATATTTCTTTCTGTTAAAGTATATTGAGGGAGATGGTTAGAATCACCTACCGAAGCTAAAAGTTCTGTGCAAAGGGAGGCAAACATACTCTGGCTCTCTAATGTAGCATTGACTGTGAAGCTTAATAACATAGGGAAGTTGAGGTGGCAAAGACTTTCACATAACTGCTGATTAAGACATTCTGTCGGTAGTTTCCCATGATATCCCCTTGACAGTTATCCTTTGAACAACTGGGCAAATTCTTTCTTTATATAAGCTTTTATATTAGACTTATTTTTTATGAGTATGAATGCTTTGCCTACAAATATGTCTGTGTATCATGTGCATTCCTGGTGCCTGTTGAAGTCAAAAGAGGATGTCAGATCCCCTGGAACTGGAGTTATAGACAATTGTGAGCCACTACATGAGTGCTGAGAATCAAACCCAGGACCTCTGTAAAAATAAGCACTCTTACTTGCTGAGCCGTCTCCCCAGCCCCTACATAGATTTCTTAAATTCTACTTTGCATTTCAAACAGAGTTGTATTCTGCTGTTCTTTGAATAAGACGAACTGAAATATGGCATATTGGAGTTAATAAGATCTCATTTTCTTTCTTTTCCTTTAATTCCCTATAGATCTTCAAGTCACACCTCCACACACATACACACTTTTGACAATAAGAAGATATTTCTAAGGCTGGACACCTGGGAAGCAAGTGAACAGGCTGCATTCCATACCTTAGGATAAAGCACTGAGTAAAATTGGATTACTGGATTATTATTAACAGAGGAGCGTTAAGAAGCAGATGGAAGCCAACCCAGCTTTCTCATGCTGGGTTTGAAGATCTTGGGCCTTGAAATAATATGTCTTGGTTCCAAATAAACTTATTAGGGAATTATTAAGAGAAGATAAGTGTAGAGTGGTATGTTGAGAGGATTTTTGTGGGCAATAACACTGGGAAGTCTGGATATAGAAGGGCAGTTTTCATTGTATGTTTCTTTGTTCAAACCATGCTTATGCATGTACTGAATACTGTGTTGATTTTGTGAAATTGCAGGTGTGATTTAATTGACAAACAATGAAGAAAAATATATATTTTCCTTAGTAAATTCACTAATTGAACCTATTTGTTTCTCAGAGTAAGAATGTTTCTGAGCTGAAAAATTCACTTTTAGCATGTATAGTGAACAGTTTTTCCTATTCAGGGGCAAGTTTTTGGAGTTCTTACTTTCTCTAACTTAACAGATTGATTCCCACAGTTTTGAAAATGAAATATAAATGTTACCACAAATGGCATATAGATCATTTTTCCCATTGTTTTTAGTTCTTTGTGAATTTCATGCAATGTATTATGATTATATTCACCCCTTCCTGATTCCTCCTTTGTATCCTTTTTTTTTAACCCACATAGTCCAATTTGTGCTATCCATTTACCCTTGGATGTGTGGCCTTCACTGGAGCATTGTCAACCAACCAGGGTCTGCACCTTCTAAGAAGACTGAATCCTCTAGAAGCTATTTGTCTCCAATAACTCATCAGTTAGGGATGGTAGTTCACACACAACTCCCCTTCCCATGGTAGAATTTTGTCTGGCTTGTGCTTTCACAGGTCTTGTGCATGCTGTCTCAACTGCTATGATTTTATATGTGCAGCTGCATTTCTGTGTTTAGAAGACACTGTTTCCTTGTAGTCACCCACTGCCTCTGTGTCTCTCACAATCTTTCAACCCCCTCTTCTGCAATGGTAACTGAGCCTTGTGGGGGTGGGCTATAATATAGTTGTCCTCTTCAGGGCTGAGTATTCCACAATGTGATAGTCTCCATATCCGAACCAGTTGTTAGCCTCTGCATTAGTTTCCATTTACTGCCAAAGAAGGTTCTTTGATGAAGTTTGGTGCACTAATTCAAGATTGCAATGAAGCAGTATTAGATTTTCATCCAGGTATAGACAAAATAGAATATTTACTTGGCAAATTCTGTTGTAAAGAAAGGACATACAGGTTGGGGAGTTGTCTCAGTAGGGATTAAATGTTCCTATGCAAGTAGGGGAATCTGAATTCAGTTCTCCAGTACCCACATAAAAATCTGGGCATGGTGGCACATGCCTATATTTCCAGCACTGGAGAGGTGGAGACTAGAAGATACTTGGAGCTTGGTGGCCAGACAGTTCAGCCAATGTGTGAAATCCAAGTTCAGTGAGAGACTATCTCAAAAAGTAAGGAGAGAGTTTGAATAAGATAACCAAGGTCAACTATGCATATGCACACCAGCATGCATACATGTACACATGAACATGGACACCACACACACACACATACACACACACACACACACACACACACACACACACACACACACACACGAGTGCACATGAGCACACACACATATGGGGGGACACATAGAGAGAAAATGTGTATGCTTATCAGATTATCTTTTAGTAACTATTACATGTAAACAAAACAAACTAGTTTAATACTTGTTACTAAACTCTTCAGGAGAAATACATACCTACCTAGAAAGGTAAACCTAGCCAAAGCCTATGACCGGGGAGGTAATAGGTCCTAGTGGGGAACCTACTACTGTTGTATTGCTTAATGGCCATGATGTCAAATTGCCCTCTAAACATTCATGTTTACCCCTATAGATCAGTGCCTTTGTCATAGAAGATTTTAATTATAAGGAATGACAGTTCACGCATAGACTAATACCTGGTCACTATGCTGAAAGCAAGTGTCTGTTAAGATCTCATCCCGAAATGGGACAACTATGTCACCATTCCAAGGCTCAAGCAGCACTGTGGAAAGGGGACTGAAAAAACTGTAAGAGTTGGGGGATAGGAAGGAATGCTGTAAAATGATCTCGTCAGGACATAGCAAGCCTGTTGCACCAATGAACTCCCAGCAGCAGTGGCTACTTGCTCAAGACCTGCACTAGACTTGGGCCATCAATACAATACCATGGATGGGGGAAAGGATCAAAATATTCTGCCCTTCCCTAAAGAATTAGAAACAGTTAAAGGTTGCAGGGTGAAGAGCGCCACAGTCTTCAGTGGTCTAGCCACTGGTACATTGCTCTCTCTCAAATAAGTAACACTCCTTTTGTGTCATGCAGACAACTCCAATTAAATGCTGTCAGTCACTGACGAAAATTGAGAAGAAGAAGAGTCCCGTAAGAGAAGAAAGGGCATAAAAGAGGATAACAGAGGGGATCTTTGGTCAAAGTGCATTATATGTATATGTGAAATAATAATTTTAAATAGCTCATAATACAGCAATTCATTCTGGAAAAATTGCCAGATCCCAAGAGAATTTGCTAAGAATTCTCCTTTAAAATGTAACTATTGTATTATGAATTACGTTCTGCCCTGAGGCTGGGGATGTTGTTCAGTGCTGGGGTACTTACCTAGCATAAGGCAAAGTCATAGGTTCCATGCCCAACGTGGAAATTTTTCCTATGTTCATGGCTAGAATTTAAACTGGTGGAAAAATTGGAAAAGGTCATTGGTTAACCTTAGAATTCATTGTAAAGAAGAGACCCGAAACTACTAAGAATCCAAAAGAAAAGTGTTCTGCCTCTCAGCAATTTAAGTAGATGAGAGGAAGCAAGTCTAACTCCTAAGATAACTGCTGCCTATCACATCCAGGCACTAAACACTTGAACACATTCCTTCATTCTCTCACCTACCACATATTCAGACAAATGACTAATCTCACTACGGAACACATGGCAATGACTGGAGACTTTTTTAAAACAATACTAAAGATTGTATCTAGGGCTTTGTGCATTCTAAGTACTGAAGCTGAGCTCTGCAGTGTCTCAAGCAGAGACATTTTTAATTTCACAACTTACAGGCTACTGGTATCTAGTAGGTAGTGGCTAAAAAGGTTATTCGATGTCCTAAAATATGCAAGGAAGTCTCCATAGCTAGATAATATACAGATCCAAAGGTTATTAGTGCTGAGATTGAAAAGTCCTGATAACCACATGTTGGTTAGAAAATTAAAAAGACCTCATTACCTTAAATTGTACATTGTACAAAAAGGGTATCCAGCCTAGGCTTGGACTAAACAAGAATCAAGAGAGTAGCTCTCTGGTCTGTGGGGCACTGGTTGCAGCAGAAACTTGTAGCACTGTAATAGTATCAGTTCCCTGATAATAATTTAGGATAAGCTTTCCATCTCAGGATTAACTGTTAATATCTGCAAAATCTTTTTGTCATATGAGGTAATATTCAGACATGAATGGTAGAACATGGACATCTTTGGTAGAGGTAGTAGGCACATTTCTTATTTCTTCTATAAATTATCTAACACAAGCAATTTCAGGGCTTTTATTGGATTAAAGTTCAAAAGGATACATTCCATCATAACTCAGAAGGCAAAACAGCAGAATCTTGAGGAGACAGAGAGACAGAGAGACAGAGAGACAGAGAGATTAGTGCTTGGCTCACCTTCTCCTCTTTATTCTTTCTGGGACATCTGCCTGTGGACTGGGGCCACAGTTATGTATTTCCTCCTCAGTTAACCCAATATAGATAATACCCCACAGACATACCCAGAGATTTATTTCTATTCTAAATCCTATCAAGTTAACAATTAAGATTAGTCATAACAGGAGGAATATTAATCTGCATAATGCAAGGCCCACTGAGTGAAAAGATAGCTATGGACTTATGGTACAAAGGGTTCAGTTATTTCTGTATATCATGGAACCTGTGTAACTTGAGCTGTTTTCCTTTTGACCTTGGTTACTATGGCTCTCAGAGGTAACCACTATGTTCAGTTCTAATGACCCTGCTGTACTTGCTTCCTCTTTTTCTGTTATCTTTATTTAATTGACTCGGTTTTTTTTTTGTATCACTTGCTTTAAGTTGATTTTGAAACATGACTAGGATATACAAACCCCTACATTTAGGCTTAGCCCCTGTATCTCCTGGTTTCTAATCTCTTACCTTCCATCTTCCAGTTCAACATTTTCCTACTTGTTGTCTCCACCCCCAACTTTCTCTGTTCTGTATCTAGCTTCAATTTTCTTTCTCTATTCTTCTCACAACCCACTGTCAATTTCCCTCAAAGGACCGTGCATGAAGAGTTCACTCTCCACCCATTAGGTAGATTCTGTTAAGACCCTTTCTGCTGTGATGAATTAAGTGGGCCTTGAACTCTTGGTCTGCTTGCCCATGGAAGAAATATCTTCTGAACTGATTTCAAATACACTGGACTCATTAAAGTACTTGAACAAATTACCCTAGAATCTCCAGTAATAACCACACACCTCAGGGGGATGAATAATATTATCCATATGCTATAAGAGGAAATACTGAGTCAAAGAACACAGAGAGAGGTACAGATTCTATTTCTTTGAGAAAATTATCTTGATTTTAGGGTTTTCGGTGACTTAGATGGATGAATCCCTCTTGGTTTTCCATTTTATCAGTGCAACCAATTATTGTTAGAAGGGTTTGACAAAATAATTTTGTTAGCCTAATTAAAATATACATTTCAGGTATCACATTTCAGAATATTCAAAAGAACACAGACTGAAATGCCAACTCAAGAAATGTAATGGTTCACATTTATATCTGCCAAAATATTTTGTAGTTAAGCATATACATACATATATGTGCAACTTGTTTTTACAGAATAAATACCTGCATAGTCACTTTCTTTTTATGCTCAAATTCTGACAATGGTTCAAAGACTAGCTCAAATGTCATTGCAATATGAGTACATCATTTGTAATCCCTTTTCATCTAATTTTAAGGGCACTTTATTTGTATTCTTCTTGTCTCATGTATTATCTGTATATGTATATGTGTATACAGAAATACAATGTTTTGTCATGCAAATATATAGCTAACTATCTATACTTTCTTTCCCTTTCAAGCTCTGATGTGTGTGATAGCTTAATGAGCCCCCAAGTCATGCTTGGATCTCCCACAAGACTCGGTGTTACTGCGTAACTATAATTTCAGTACAGTTTATTAGTGAGAAAATGACCAAATGAACAAGGAAGTGATTAAATGAAGCCATAAAGATCATTTAAACCACTGGGCGGTGGTGGCACATGCCTTTAATCCCAGCACTCAGGAGGCAGAGCCAGACTGATCTCTGTAAGTTCGAGGCCAGCCTGGTCAACAGAATGAGATCCAGGACAGGCACCAAAACTACACAGAGAAACCCTGTCTCAAAAAACAAACAAACAAAAAAAGTCATTTAAACCAAGGGTCAAATTCCTGGAGGTATAGGAAAGAGCATTCAAGTATGTTGTGTACACTAGATTAAGCAAGAGCCAGTATGGTTTGGAAAGCCAGAACCACTAAGAACAAATAGTTCTGTCCTGAATTTATGCTGAGGATGGTCTCCACTCTGTATCTTAAGATTAGGTGGCCTGTGGTTCCTTAAACAATTCTCAGTGTTTAAATGATGTTCAATATTTTCAAGTAATCTGTTCCTGTTTAAAGAGTGATGGAGTGGAAGAATTACTTGGAAGCAATAGGGCCACTACCTACATTTATATCATGCTTTACACTTGTTAGGCTTTCTCATGTTCATGATTCAAGCAAAGTCATATGAATTTTGCTTTATTCAACACAGATGACCATTGAAACTGGTTTGCAGGATCATTAAAGAAATGCCTAACAAAAGTTAAGATACGACATTTTCTCTGCTTAAACCATTTAATCCTCAGGAGGGGCAGGCCTTGAGATGTAAAAATTAACATTTTTTTAAAGCAAAAGATAAAGCTAAAGACTCACAACAAGTTTTGATGGCCTACCCAAGACCATTTGCCTACTTCTGAATCTAATGTCTATATTCTACTCATTAGATGACATTAATGACAGTAAGGGTTCTGATCTATATAATGAAAACACAGACCCAGAGATATTGATTCAAAGAGAAATATCTAAGTTATTTAAATTGTGGTTTTGCTTAGGATGAAATGATAAGAGGAAACAATACCAGTTAAGCTTTAAAATGTCTTATTGTTTTCTAGATTTAGAGTTTCACTGTGTAGCCCAGTTCGTAATCCTCCTGCCTCATTCTCCCAGTAGCTAAAAATAGAGGCTCATACCACTACACCTGTCTTCTAACTTACTTTAAATGGTGTGTTTGAGTATGTTCTATGTGTAATCTATTGAGATGACTATTTTCCATAGTATTTTATTTCATCCACATAGTATTTTTAGGGGTATATATGATCCCCACTTTCTAAAAGAAGAATCTAAGCCTCAGAGCCACTGTGTGACTTATTTAAAATCCTCAAATGAAGGGGTTGGAGAGGTAGCTTCATGAGTAACATGCTTATGCAAACATGAGAACCATATTTGATCCCAGAACCCACTTTTTAAAAGAGACAGTGTGGTGATTCATGCTGAAAATCCCACTGTGTGGGGGAATAGACACAGGTGTATCCCTGGACCTTCCTAGACAGCCCTCCTTTCTTACTTGATGAGTCCAGGGTTTCAGTGACTCTTTCTCAAAAACCAAGATGGATGGCTCCTATGGAACAACAGTAGAGGGTGAACTCTGTGTACACCCATGCTCGTGTACACACACACACACACACACACACACACACTACTAAATGAGCAATAAAGAAAAAAAATAAACACAAATCATCTAACTCAGTACACCTGATTACTTTTAACAACTGTGTTTTCATTTAAAGAATGAATTGAAATCTTCCAGATTATAACACAGTATTTGAGGTGTTTGAGGACATAATGTATAAGCCTGAATTGTCTTTATATGTTGTTCTCCAACATTTTTGGATTAAAATCTGTGCTAGTAGGAAGCTTGAAAGTCATCACATCCTTAATGTGAAAAAAAATCTCTCCCTTAAAGTCAACTCAACTGCAGCCCGTTTCTATTTAGTATAAGAATTCTTTGTTAATTCGATGGGAAAGGTTACTTCTCTTTCAAAATATGATCCATTTAGACTTAAAACCAAAGCCACTTGAGAATTTCTCTTTTAATGACCGGTTAAGTTGTCCTAAAAGGCCAGTCTTCCTCTGAGAAGACAGTGGAGGAAAACTAATTCATTGGCAGAGCATGTATGAAGGTAGGGCTGGCAATGCTCTTGACCTTTAGCCTTAGCCTTTCCTTGCTCCCAGCCTGCAATGCCCCCTCATAGCAGCATTTGGCATAGTACCTCTTTTCTAGAGTTACACCACACATAATTCTTAGCATGTTCCCTGCTCTCGAATTCCAGCCACTCCATCCTTAGCACTCATGGTGACACAGGAATATCTCAAATTTCCTCCTCATCAAGGAGTAGCCAAGAAAAACTTGAGGCCAGCCAGCTGAAACCTTTGCTCCGTTTCTGTTCCATTCTGGCTACCCTTTAATGAGACAGAGTACCCTACAAGTCTAACTCTTCTCAACATTCCAGACTGGAAATAGAACATACCTCTCTTGGCTTTCAGAAACCAAACTCATTTTTCACACCACTATAGTCTGAACCAACTAGGTTTCAGTCTTTTGATATTTAAAGAAAAACTTTTTACTTTAAAAGTCACCCAGCTTCCCTCTAAAACAATCCTAGTTTCTATATATTCAACAATCTTTGGCTTTCAGATTATTATGATCTGTTACGTATTTACTAATTTGAGTCAGCAAAACAATTCACTTTTGTATCCCAAGGAACACCTGAGAGCTGTGTAGAGAAAAGGTCTTTCTATCTGGTAGGCAGGAGAATAAAATATACAACATGGAGATGCATGGGAGGTGTCAAAACTCTTTCTTGTATTTACTGTATATTAATAACATATATTTTAATATGTACTAAACCTCACTCACCTTTCACATGTGTCCAGTTCCATGCCCAATGGAAACATGAATATTTATTACAAAATCCATTCATTCATGTATTTTTATAGGGACATATATCACCAGATACTGATGTAGAGAAATACCAAAGCTTGCTTGTTTTTTACATGTATTTGTTTATTATAGGACAAGGAGGCACACATGTATGGTGTGCATGTGGAGCTCAGAGGACACCTTGCAGGCATCAATTCTTTCCTTCTAGCATGTAGGATTAAACTCAGGTTGTTGGCCTTAGAGGAAAATGCCTTTACTCTCTAAGCCATGTTGCCAGCCTGACACATGTTACCAGTTAATAACTAGTAGTTATTAACTGGTAAAATTCTGTACCCCGTGAAACATTTGGAATTGTCTGGTGATATATTTGGTTATTATTAGAAGTATGACAGTATAGGTGCAATTTTCCTACTATGAGTAAAGGCCAGGAATACTGCTCAACATCCTGCAATACACAGAACACACTTCTAGCAAAACACAAAACACACTCAGTAAAGAACTATGGGAACTAAAATGTAAATAATATTAAGGTTCATAAACTTGGAGCTATAGAAATAATGCTGTATATATCCTAAGTGCTAAACACCATACTAGGCAGAGAAGAACCAAACCATCCCTCATGAGCAGGTTAATTGGGTGTAAAGGTCACTGTGTGTCTTCGTACCTTAGAACCCCAACTTTGTTTTCAGCTTATGGGCAAACCCTATTATTTATCAGGAAAAATGAAGTTTGGTTTCTTACAAATTTATTGCCTTTCTGGTCATCTTTTGTTTTTGTAGTAAAACCATCAGAATATAAATTTCTAAGTGAAGTTAATTTTCTGGACAGAATACATAGTTCCTAATACTGATAACAAATTCAACAGGCTTAATCAGATTCAGATTTGGTATGCTGTATCGGTGGAAAGGAGCAATTTAGAACTTCAGCTCTTGCTAAAGAGTTTATGTAATTGGCTGCATTAAAGTTTAAATCCAAGCTCACAAGAACTCTGTATTTACCATAGAAAACTAATGCAGACAAAATTAGTATTTATCTGTCATGTCTTCATGGATTTATCTCCCTATTCTTCTAATTCCAACACATCAACTATCACCAAAATCTCAATTTCTAGATAAAGATTTCATGTTGGATTGTGTGCAAGTTCTGTGATCAATATCAATGAAAGATTTGGAGTTCTGGATGTCAGCAGTGACTTATCCATGAAGTATATATTTGAACTTATTTATGTGATACACCAATTCAATCTCTTTGATTGGCCTCTAATAATTCACAATCTTGTAAAGACTATCTTGATTTATGCTTAATAATGTTTCAAGTCTGTTGTACAAAACTTTCCACCCTGGAATTTGTGAGTGCATAAATTCACATGTTGGTCTGTAGAAATGCTTAATATGAACTAGAGATGAATTGTGAAGTCAAATGGTAAGATATAAATCCTGGAACTCTTCTATTAAGAGACCAGACCCCCAAAGATCATATATATATATATATATATTTGTGTGTGTGTGTGTGTGTGTGTGTGTGTGTGTGTGTGTGTGTGTGTGTGTGTGCTCACTCTCTCGGCTACCTCATGGTCTTGGATGCTGGATGCTGGTGCTGTGGATCAAGGCAGAGCTCTCCAGAGAACTGCAATGGACCGCGCCCCACCCCTCCTGGATCCTGTGACCAACTCCTTTATGCTTGTTGTGAGTTAACCCAGAAAAAATCTCTTTGATTATCAGATAGACTCCATGGAATTTTCTCATTATCTGGCATCAAATGTGGGGCTTGAACCCATGACCCTGAGATTAAGAGTCATGCTCTACCGATTGAGCTAGCCAGGCGATAATGAGGGGGCAAAGCACAGACAACCACCCCTACACAAGATCCATTCAAAATTTATCCTGCTGGAATTGGACAATTAAAAAATTGGGGTTACTTAAAGAACAACTCTGTGGCACATGACAGCTTCATTATCAAATTTTGGTGACCACTCTCTTCAAGGATCCTGAAAAACTGGCTAAATTGAAGTCATCAAAATACAAAGTGTGTAAAACGTCAGAATCACATAGAAAAATATGACTTAAAATTGAAAGTAAAATAGTCAGGCCAAAAACTTTCTGTGCTGTAATGTATGCTTTGATTCTACATCAACTTGACCGGTGTTTAAAGAATTATGCTTCTCTGATCTATAGTATGGGACAATATCAGAGAATCATATAACTAAGCCACTAAGCTCTGATACAAGCAAGGAGCCATCAGTCTATTTCCATTTCTGTCTGTTTCACTTGGCATGTCTCTGCGTGTGTGTCTCTGTTCTTTGTGCTCCTGATGGATCATTCTCTGCTTTCTTTTTCTTTCTCTGACCACAATGTAAAGCTAATGTGGTACAGATGCTCCTTGACTTATAATAGGCTTATTTACTGATGAAATCATCATAAGTTTTAACTATCACACACATATTATCAAACAGTTTAGCTGCACAGAATGCAATAGAATATACATGGTTCACCCTCTTGATCATGTGGCTGACTGGGGACTGTAGCTCTCTGCCTTTACTCAGTGTCAAAAGTGGATTATATTAGCTGGAGAGATAGTTTTAGAGGGTGCAGACAGACAGATATCTGCAAATCACTCTTTAGCCTAGTGAAATGGACGAGTTTCAGATTCACTGAGAGATCTCTTAAAAAATGTGGAGATCTATTGAGGAAAATATCAACATTGAATTCTAACCTCCACATGCATATATAAACATGCATGTACAACTGCATGCACATATAACTACACCCATGGTTACAAGTTCATATACCATATGCTTACAACACGAACATATCACACACACACACACACACACACACACACACACACACACACACACACGGGACATGGGGGGGTCATACCACATTACCTTAGTCTAGGAAAATACTACAACTCTAAATTCAAAGTGTAGTTTCTATTGAATGCATGTTGCTTTTGTGCAATCGTATAGACAAACACTACTTAATCAATTCATTCTAAGTCATAATTGCTGTGTACTGCATATTGTTTGGCTGTTCTTACACATTTCATCTCTTTTGAATGTTTGAATAATGTTAGATTAATGAAAAATTTATCATGAATGTACAGAGAATTCCCATATTCCTTCACCTAGTTGTTGCTAATGCCAGAATCCTACATTACACGGTATATTTGTCAAAATTAAGAAATCCAAGTCTATCAGTTTATTACTAACTAAACGTTGGAGTTTATTCGGATTTCTCTAGTTTTCCAACAATTGTCCTCTTTCTGTTCCAAGATCCCACGCAAAGCATCACAGTGCACATCGCGCTATCACATTTCTCTGCATTCCCTGTAGCTGTGACAATATGCCTCTTTCTTCTCTGGGCTTTGTTAAGACTATGATAGTTCTAAGGAGGATTGGTCAGCTATTTTGTAGAATATTCCTGCTGTTTTCACATGATTAGACTGGGGTCATAGGCTTGAAACATATTCTAGGGAGGATAGGGGCCTTTCTTATTACATCATAAAGGGATGCATCCTATGCAAATCACTTGTCACTGATGATGTTGTCATGTGTTTCAATACTTCTGAATTCACACTACCTCTAATTAAAAAAGGAGAGGATGAGATGCTTTATATTGCTTCACTAAAATATAAGTTTTAAAATTCTTCCCACCTTTACTTATGCTGTTTTGATCTATCCTAATATATGACTGTCTGACATACTGAAATTTACCCACTATTCTTTGATGAAGGGATGAATTCTCTCTTTATCTGACTCTATTCTCATCTCTACCATGGATCAGGGGCCCTGGATGGATAAAGAAATTATTAGCTGCCAAGATGCTGACCATTTGCTCATTCTGCCACCGTTTACAAATTAGAAATATAAACAGTTCACTAAAGATAACTCTAGAGCATTTATCAGGTACAAGCACTTGCCCCCAGTCCTAACAACCTGAGTTTGATCCCCAGGATCCACATAATGGAAGGAGAGAAGCAACTCTTACAAGTTATCTTCTGACATGTTGCAATGACAAACATGCCCAAGCACATACAGGTGAGCACAATAAATAAATGTTAAGATTTATGATAATTCTGAAGACTTGAGCTTGGTAGTTCATTCCTGTAATCACAACATTATTGAGGCTAAAGCAGGAGGACAGTGAATTCAAGTACAAGCTGAGCTTAAACGGAATTCTTCCTTATCTCAAAAAACACCCCCACACCCCACAAATATGTCTCTGAAGAACTGTGGTATATTTCTAGATTTTCATAGTCCTAAAAGACCATTCTAAGATTTCATTTGGTTTTAATATTCAACTCTGATGTTTTAAACAGTGCTAACGAAGTGAGAACCTAATCACAGGAGTTAGGATTTACAGACCTTGGGGAAAGGGAATGTGCTTTAAAATTACCATTAGAAAATTTTTCCTTTTCCTTGTTGTTTGAAGATTTTCCGGTTGGCATCCGTTTCCACCTTATTTTTTTTTAAAAGCTTTTAATCACAACATCATCTTGAAACATCTGCCTAGGCAAATGGGAGAGGCAGCCATTTAAGAATTGTAACTTCGCTTTCTGTGTAGTTTGAAGAGTTTTTGTGCTTTGCTCACAGGAGTAACTTTTATGCAGATAAATGAATATAAAATAAAGTGAATGGTTGGAAACTCCAAATTTCTTTACTTTGCAGAACATACTTTCCTTCCAAAGGAAGTTTAAACAGCAAAAAGTTGCTAGCCATTGCTGGTGGAGCTGGTGGCTTACAGAATTTCATGGGGAGAAGTCTGTTTCTCTTGTACTAACACATACATAAAGCTTATCTGCCACTGTAGGGTGCTGAGGAATACAGGCTGATCTGAGAAAACAACAGTGTCTCTTAGTTCCCATTGTTTTCGACATTGATTGCTGATCATTATACACTCTTTCAGAAGGAAAGAAAGTATATGTCATTTAATTCCTTTGTCTTGATTACATTGTTTACTCGATAGAAGTTGAAGGGCCAATCACATGGTGCAGGGGACACAAGAGCTTGCCACCAAAAGACCTGAGTTTCATCCCCAGAACCCACAGGGTGGAAGGAGAAACAAAGGGCTGATCTCCAAAATACATAAAGAACTCAAGAAACTAGAAATCAAAAACAAAACAATTTAACGAAAAAAAAAATGGAGTACTAACCTAAACAGAGAATTTTCAACAGAAGAATCTCAAATGGCTGGAAGATATTTAAGGAATTGCTCAACATCCGAAGCCATCAGGGAAATGCAAATCAAAATGACTTTGAGGCACCATCTTACACCTGTCAGAATGACTAAGATAAAAAACACTGATGACAACTTATGCTGGAGAGGATGTGGAGTAAGGGGAACATTTCTCCACCGCTGTTGGGAGTGCAAACTTGTACAGCCACTTTGGAAATCAATGTGGCGGTTTCTCAGAAAATTGGGAGGCAATCTACCTCAAGACCCAGCTATACCACTCTTTGGCATATACTCAAAGGGTACTCAATCATATTACAAAGACACTTGCTCAACTATGTTCATAGCAGCTTTATTTGTAATAGCCAGAACCCAGGAACAACCTAGATGCCTCTCAACTGACAAATGGATAAAGAAAATGTGGTACATATACACAACGGAGTATTACTCAGCTGTTAAAAACAATGATATCAGGAAATCTGCAGGCAAATGGATGGAACTAGAAAAAAATCATCCTGAGTAAGGTAACCCAGACTCAAAAAGATAAACATGGTATGTACTCACTCATAATTGGATATTAACTTTAAGGTAAAGGATAACTATGCTACAATCCACACACCTAGAGAGGCTAGGTAACAAGGAGGGCCCAAGGAGGGACATTGGACCTCCCTGGGAAGCAGAAGTAGAGGAGATTTCCTGGTTGGACTTGGGGTGGGTAGGCATGTGAACTTAAGGGTTAAGGTTTGGGAGGGTGGTTGGAGGGGGACAGTACTGAGAGAGATGACTGGAAAGGGGGGCTTTACAGAGTCGGAAAGAAGCCCGATGCAAGGGAAACTTCAAGAGTCTACAAAGATGGCCCCAGCTAAGACTTCTGGCAGCAGTGGATGCATAGCCTGAACTGGCCATCCTTTGTGATAGAATTGGTGACTACCCCGGTTGTCATTGGAGAGCCTTCATCCATTGACTGATGGAGGCATATTCAGAGACCCATGGCTAAATATTGGGCCCAGCTCCAGAGTCCTGCTGAGGAGAGGAAGAAGGGATTGTAAGAAACAGGGGACTCAGGAGCATTGCTCGAAAACCCGTAGAAACCGCTAGCCTGGCTCATGGGAACTCAGTCTGAAACAACCACCGGGGAGCCTTCATGAGACTGACTTAGGCCCTCTGCATATATGGCAGTTGTATAGCTTGGTCTATATGTGGGACTCCTGGTAATGGGAGCAGGGGCTGTCCCAAGTGGTTAGACTGGCTCTTGGGAACCTATTCCTTATGTTGGGTTGCCTTGCCCAGCCTAAATACAGGGGGAGGTGCTTGGTCTTATGGCGGCTTGATATGCCATGCTTTGCTGAAGCCCATGGGGGGACCTGTCCGTTTAGGAGTGATTACAGAAGAGGGGTGTTTGGGGGGGTGCAGAAAGGAGGAGGGGGAGTGAGTGAGAGGAGAGGAGGTACAGGAGGCGGCGGTTGGGATGTAAAAGGAATAAATAAATTAATCAAAAAAAGAGCTTGCCACCAAGCCTGAAGACCTGAGTTTCATTCCCAGAACCCACAGGGTGGAAGGAGAAACCATAATACCTTAAATTGTCCTTTGACCTCTGACCTCCACACATGTACCATGGCATTCGGAACACACACACAATAAACAAACAAACAAACACACAAACAAATAAATATATAAATAAATGTGAAAACCCAAAACTTAAAACAGAAGGTATAGATAACCTTCTAAGGATGGCAGTGGGTACAAATTCCAGATAATAGGTTCATGCAAGAAATATGAACAATTTCTAGTACTTTGTCTTCATTTGGTTCAAAACACATACTGAAAATCATGACTGACAAGAAGGGCTTTTGCAGGGAATCAAACACCTGAAAATCAATTTACAAGAGAAGATAAATTCCTCAAGACAATTCAAATGCTACAGTAAATTTGGCACTGGGTACTTGGACACAGGATTGCAAAGGAAAGGTTTCTTAAGATAAGCATTTGTGTTTCGAATTTCCCCCACTTGGCTCTTTATGATAACAGCTTTCGTAAATAGCATAGCAGTTGAAACATTTATTATTGGAACAGAAATGCAATTACATGCAGATGTTGTCCTGTGATTCATTGCTTTGTGCTACGTACATTTTCAAGCTGGAGGAAGAACAAGCAGGTCATCCAGTAAATGCTGCAGGCTGAGCTCCACTTACTCTCCTGACATGCATTATCTAATCTCTGTTGTGAGTGTTGCCACAATCTAGGCCTCTGTGGCCCTTCCTGGCAGCGTGTTTCCTTGTGCAATTTTTCCAACTACCGTCAAAAATTTCTTTTCATCCAACACAAACGTTCTTTACTTAATCCAAACCTGGTTCTTTCTCCAACATTCCTGACCCAAGGCATATAAAATTACCACCACATTTATTTTATTTTTCCAAGTTTGTCATTGTTTTTTACTTTCTGTTCAGGTGGATTTTAGATTTTTTTCATTTTCTTTTTCTTTTGGTTTTGCTTTGCAATGAATGAACTCTATTGATGGCGAGCAGTGGCCAGCGGTATAAGGAGGAATATAATGGGAAGACTGATGTGGAACTACTGGAGTTGGAATGGAGAATAAAGTCAGTAATGGTTATCATAGTAGACCGTATACTAGAGAAGACATTTGCATTGAACCTTAGGGTAGAGGTGTTAGCAATGAGAGTAGCTAATATATCTTTTTTTATAGCCACTGTATCAATATATTACAAATTCAGTGGTTAAAAACAAACCAAATATTTTGCCTTAGAGTTGTCAGGGTCAAAAATCCAACACGAGTCTCTTTTGCTTAAAGTCAGGGCGTCAGCTGAGCTCTGTTCTTATGTGATTCTTCTAGGAGAAAATCTCGTCCCCAGCTTTTGCCAGCTTTTAGAGACCACCCTGATTCCTTGGATTGGAGTTCTTTATTCCATGTTATAACTAGCAATAGTTAGTAGATTGGCTTGTACAGTACTGGTTGGTACTTCACAATATGTGGAGAAGCTGAGAACTTGAAAGCTACTCTGGCAGTAAGGCTGGATGCTTCAGTAGTCCAGATCTAGGCCTAAAGGCCTGGAGGACTCCTGGAGAGTTGTTAGTCTTCAGTCTATGTTGTACAGGAGATCTTAAAGGCTATTCATTAACAACTTTAATTCCACCTACAACTTTAGTATCTTTTACCACATAGTCCAATTTATTCACACAGTGTATGGGTTAAAACTGGGACAACTTTATGAGGTCAGCATTCTGCTTGTCACAGCAGGGTGCACATTTCAGACTTTGGCAACAGCATAAGCAAAGTTCCCTCCCATCCGAACAACATGAATATGTTGGAGAAAGAGAAGGAAATCCAGTATGAGCACATGTACTACTATATTATTAGTTTGGAGGCCTATTCCAGGACAGATTGGGAAGAACTCTGGGACCATGAGAATGAGATTACATTGCATTCTAACTGCCTTAATCAAAAATTAGCATAAGCTTGTGGATGCTGTTACAAAATACATTTTTATATGCCTGTGAATATAGAGTGTAGAGAAAGAATGGCAGAAGTAGGAAAGAAAATTGAGCTAATATAGTAATCCAGTTCCCAAAGCAGATCATTTTTGTTCCCTTGAGGGTATTTGGTGATGTCTAAAATTATTTGTTGTTGTTATGACTTTGAATATGGGTATAACTTCTAAGTAGATGCCAGAGATGCTGTTATTTTAAATATTTTCCAATGTTCAGGACAGGCTTCTGACAATGAATTATCCCAATAATGATGTCATAGTGAAACTGACCTGGGCAGGAGGTGCAATAGGATTGAGGTAAAACATTGTTTGGAAATGGTCAGCATTAAGATTTAGGAGTATTTGACATTCATCCATGACTATGCTTTAGCTTTCAGAGTTTCATCAAAAGGGAGAGCCTGTAGCTGACCACAAACCAGACTGAATTAAAGCCTAAGAGTCTGTGGAGACCACTGGGATGGGAAAGAAAGGTGGCATGTGGACTCCTGGATTTTCCTTGAGGCAACCCCCAAATAATTAAACACACACATAGAAGATACATAGGTGAAGGGGTCTTGTAGGGAAGAAAGGTTTCAGTGGGACAGGGAGAAGATGAGAGGAGAATGTGTGTATGTGTGTGGAAATGATTAAAATTAATTATAGAAATATATGAAACCACCAAAGAATTCAGGAAAGAAGACAACACACAACCTCCACATGTGGTTATTGTGTTTATTATTGCACTCAATTTCACTTTTAGAGGAAACACTTCCGAGGAATGTATTCCTGTGCCTGTGCCATTGCACACTTGATCAGGCTTTAGGACTGGAAACTGAAGGACTGGAAACTGAAGGGATCTAGTTCTTTCCATCTCCCTCACCACTATCTTGACATAGGACAAGTGACAACTTCTTCTTCTTCTTCTTCTTCTTCTTCTTCTTCTTCTTCTTCTTCTTCTTCTTCTTCTTTTTCTGGAGCTGAGGACCGAACCCAGGGCCTTGTGCTTGCTAGGTAAGCGCTCTACCACTGAGCTAAATCCCCAACCCCAAAGTGACAACTTGTTGTCTCCATCCGCACTTGTATCTAAAGATGACATTTGCTTCATTGTCCTTAGCTAACTATAAAGAGCTTGGAAACAGTGTTAAAACTGCTATATGAATATATTGTTTCCTAAGCTTTTCTTCTTTGTAATCTCATTTCTATAATAATCTTCTGTGTTTTTCATATTTCCTTGTAAGTAATATTTTTGTTCTTCAAGGAAAATATAATTAATAACTATTTGACAGATTGGAAAGCTAAATTATATTTTGGATTTTATATTCATGACACATTCA
Source organism: Peromyscus eremicus (assembly GCF_949786415.1). Taxonomy (NCBI): domain Eukaryota; kingdom Metazoa; phylum Chordata; class Mammalia; order Rodentia; family Cricetidae; genus Peromyscus; species Peromyscus eremicus. Next base: position 20,361,424 of record NC_081439.1, on the reverse strand, counting down.
AGAATGATAGATTATAATTTATTTTGGAATATTGTGAGACTTTCATGCAGTAGTGGCCTTTTGACTAATTTAATTTACTTTATTTAACCGGCTTATTCACTGGGACCTTTGGAGAAGGTGCAAAGAACAAGACCCATAAGAAAATGGCCCAAATTGGATTCCTCCTGCATTTGTGGCACTTGCAATCATTTTGGATACCTTATTATTCTAAAAGACTTATAATGTAGAAAACAGGGATCTGTATACAGTCAAAGTCTGTTGCCCAGTTTGGTTAATAAACTTTTGTTGGCACACAAGCACACATTCATTTATACATTATGTATGGCTACCCTGGACCTCAGTGGCAGAGAACGTTTTGCTGGCAAAATTGAAAATATTTATTCTTTGTCTCTATAGAAAACCCTTTTCTGACCTGTGATCTACAGTTATAGTCTTTGAAAATCTCTGATTTTGCTTCTGAATATGCTGATTTACTAAATTGTGGATCTAAGAAGCAGTATTTGGAAACAACCTATCTTCATACTAGTGCTCACATGGTTAATACCACTATATATTTTATAAAGATTTTATGCGTTCAAATGTTTGTTTGCATTTATGTACGTACACCATGTATATGCTTGGTGCCTGTGGAGTCCAGACAAGGGCAATAGATTCCCTGGAACTGAAGTTACAGATGGTTGTGAGCTATTATGTGGGTGCTGGACACCAAACCCAGGTCTTTTGCAAGAGCAGTAAGCTCTTAACTGCTGAGCTATCTCTCCAGCCCCTGCCACCATATAGTATATCCTAAGAACCTTTACAAATAAAAATGGTAGACTGCCAATATGTATTCAATTCACAGGGTAGTATTAGCTCATTATTATTTTTCCTATCACATATATCCTATATTTTTAATCCCAACCTGCTATTTATCACTACTGAATAAAAGCTCTTAACACCATTTCATTCCCTACTCTTGAAGGTCAGTTTGAATAATAATATAATCATCCAAGATGTTAACTATCCAATTTGTCACCATCTTCAAATTAATTCACTTTATCTTGTATTTCATCACCCAGTGAATGACTGGGATGGATTAAGTATGCATCCTCAAAATCAATTTTGAAAAAAATACAGGCATTTTAAAGTAGAGAATGACTGACTAGATTCCATTGCACTCAGCATAAGAGCTGAATGATGAATTCAAATATAATCAATGATTTTTAGATGAATACATTAAAGTTTGGAAGGCTAGTGCATGATTGATCAAGTATTTATTTTCTGTCTCAGCAACTACAAAAGTAGATGTTGGAAACAGTGACACATAAACATATTTTCTGAGTAGATATGGCTAGACCTCCCTGTTGACTTGTGGAAGCATGCACCATGATGAGAAATATACCTTTGTTTCTCTAAACCATTGAGATTTGGGGATCGATTGTGACTCAGGCATAATCTCGCCTATCCTGCTTGATACAATTATCATATTGTTTGTTCTAGACAGATTTATTAAAGCTAGAGACCATTATTACTCTCTGTGTATCCTTTTTTGTATGTGTCATCCATGGGCCCCTTAAACATAGAACATGTCAATTAAATGTTTTTTTTTTTTTTTGCACAACAGTGAATTAAAAATACATTTTTAATTAACTGGCTATAAGATTATTTACTTTTTGTAAATAATTATTATAAATCAATTGAGTATATAACTTTTTGAGCACCATAAACTTGCTTTTTTATTGAACTGACCCTCCTTAACTGTTAGAAAAAGGACATACTCATGATATGACTAACAAATTATATTTTACTCTCCTCAGCTCTGGTCTACAAGGATTAATCATGATAAGATCAGCCTTTAGTTGGTTTAAATGCTTGAACTATTCATGGCAAGAGTGGCATCATGAATTGCATCCATCTAGTAATATTCCTGTATTGATGTAGATTTTCAGTTCGACATTCTTGTGGTACCATTTCACATGGCACAGTATAGATGTAAATAGTATTTCCTTCAAGTTGACTTGCTCCATAAGCAGCATATGCATAGATTGTTTACCTAGAACTTTGATGAATACCTGGATTAAAAGAAGCATCCGTAGTATGGGTGAACTCATTGCCGTGAAATCTCATAAGGTACTTCCAGAAATCTGTGAAATGTAGAGTTTTTTTTCAATTGTTTTTGTTGTTGGTTTTTTGCTATCACTTTGTAGGTGAAAGTCATAAATTTTAAGCAACTTTCCAAAAGTCATACATCCAAGAAATAAAACTAGATTAGATGGATCTTATACCACTATACTTGGGGTACAGTAGAAATAGAGAGCATTTCAGTGTCCAATGCACCAAGGTTTGAAATGTAGCTCAACTACTCATTAGATATAAATCATTGTGAATTTTGAAAATGTATCCCCCGATATTTTCTTTAGACCACAATGGTATTTTCTATACTTCAAGTAAGTCCTGTATTTTATTTAGTTTTCCATAAGTGAGGTTTTGTTTTATTTTTTTGGTCCAGTGTAATTACTCAGACTGTGAGTACTCTCGCATTGAGATCCTCTTATGCTTAGGTTGAATTCAGGCTGCCTGAGTGACACAGCTTTTCTCAATTTCTTGAGGTATTCAAACTGGAATTCACAGAGAGTTATGTTCCCTCTTTGAAATAAGCTACTTCAATATCCTAATTTCAAATCTTGAACTTTTAATTCAATAATTATAGTCTATAGTATTTGGTGTTTAAAGCCTCAACAATTGTATTAAGAGTTTCAAGGATAAATTTGGAGGCCAGCTTAAGACATTTAAAGCTTTACTCTCCCCTGGAAAAAAAATGCATTCTTTGTCTTGCAACAGCATGTTAATAAATTCTAAAGTTCCTGCATAAACAGAACTTGCTTCAGTGGGAATTATGAGGATATAAAGGGTACAAGATCATACATAGACTGTATTAATAAAAGCAAATACCTGGCATGACACCGAATTTTAAATATTAGTGAAAACCCTATAAAGAGAACACACTAATATGCCTTCCAATGGAGGACTCAAGATGGGTCTCAACTTGATATAAAGCTGTGTATCCTATAAACAGAAAAAAAACGTGTGCATAACTTTCAAAGTCATATTTTCATAGTATTTTACAACCCAAACACATATTTAATAAACATGCAATTCTGATCTCATTTTATGCTGTTTGATATTCAAATGCAGTCATCTTATCAATAAATTATGACTTTATAGAAAGTATTTTAGTCAGTTTGTAATTATATTTAAACTATCTGAATATATTATTATTAAATATAAATTTGGACACAGCAAAGTGCGATGTTAATGTTCTTCTGTGTTTTAAAACTGGTTTAATTTCAGCAATGCTATTGGAGTTAAATTTTAGAAGACCTGGGGAATGGGATCTATGACAAACTGATCCTGAGATATTGGAGGACTAATCACTTTATCTTTCTGAGCCCATTTTATTATTATGAAAAGGAAATAATACACTTTACAGCATTCCTATGAAGATAAGAAGAGTGATTGCCTTTGCCCAAAGTAAAATGCTTTTCAAAGCTTAGTTATTCTTCTTGACTGTGCAATTAGAGAAATTCTTTGTGGTAAGTTTGCTTTGGTGCTGGCTTCAGTGGCGTGTCAACATCCATTGTCTCTCCTTTCTGAATCAGGGAACCCAAACAGCAGTAAGGTATTTTTTATAAGACTGTCACTACTCAAGGAGCAGTCAGTTGATGGCCACAATAATAACAAGTGATTCTTTTAAGGATTGCTTATACTTAAGAGACAGTCTTCATCTCTATTAAAAAACATAGGAAAATGTTACGTCTTATTACATCTACTTCTTATTAAATATTTAGTGGAATGGATTACAATGAAAAAGAATTACTACTTTACTATGATGTAGATAAAAGTATAGAGAAAGAGTCAAGTATTAGAAAATCTACATGTATTATATTTTAAACTGTATTTCAAACTAGAGTTAAGCCTTCCATCTATAGAGTTCACTTGCAGATGCATTTCTTATCTCCTTAAATCTGTGAAATTGCTTAAGAATTTTTACATATAATTATAGAAATTCACATATCATGTATTTTTTTAATCAATCAAAAATATCTGGGTTAGGGGAGATTATTACTGCCATAGATATCATTAAACTAATATTTCACCCATCAAAAATACATTAGCAATCACTGCATTGCAAAGCAAATAAACATTCAATGTTTATATTGTATTATCAACTGAAGGCCTGGGAAAGTTGAATAACTTGGTTGCTATGCTCAAAGTCAGTTTGCCTTTTTTTTATGGCAGTTTGTTCTCTTCTTATTCCCTTTCTGTCGTAAGTTTTACCTCTTTGAAAATAATCTCAAAATTAACTTCCCTGTTTTTAAAATCATGAAAGACAAATTACGATATCCTATGCTTTGATTTTTCTCCATACAATGCCTTCTGATAATATAAGGTTGGTCACAGTGCATGATACAAAATACTAGTTACACTAAAAGGGCCAATTTTTGCAGACTGCCAGGATAAAGATGATTTTAATTAAATCTCACAAATCCCTTTGTACTGCAACCAAACCCTCTGCAGGCCCACTGACTCTGAGCCCTTCTGGCATGTATAGAGTTAACCAGGTTACCGGGGGATCCTAGTTAACTTCTTTCACTAGGAATGCAATTCATGTTTACCTATATAAGGAAACCTGTTAGGCTGACCTGAGTTTGGCATTTTTTTTTTTTTTTTTTTTTGCTCTGACTGAGAGGCATGTAAGCACACACCCTGGAGAGGGGGAGCGATTCCTAGCTGGACAGAGCAAGCTTCCTGAACGCCCCAGCCATTCAGCTGATCCGAGACGAAGAGCAGAGCCTGTACTTGCCCCCGAGCAGCCCAGCTTGGAGGACCCACAGGTTTGCTTTTTCCAGCTCTCAATTGAGGAACAAACCTCCTGATCCTGGGAAAAATGGGGAAGCCGGTGAGTCTTACTGCTCTCTCTCTCTCTGTGCTTGCTTCTGCTAAGGGGCACGCCTCGCTGCTCTCACCCAGGAAGCAGAGGGAGAGGCGTTGCTCAGCCTCTAACCCCACAGCTCCTTCCTGAACAAACAATGCTTCGCCGTACCTCCAGCCAACTTTCTCTGTGGGCTTTGCACATAAAAATCTACCGAGGCAATATTTCTAGCACCTTAGACATCCCAGAAAGTGTTTTTACTGAGCAAGAGTTTTCAGACCATCATGATGAGCAAACTTTCTCATCTTTCTTGCACTCTGAAACAGTGCAGATGAGTTTGGGGGGTGCTTTGAGAGGAACGCTGAATCCCCAAGGAAGTAAGAGTAAATCTAAGAGGGATTCTTAAATTCACAGGCAGGGTGAGAGTCTGTAGAAACAGAATTTGTCATTTAAAAAAAGGCAGTCTGAAACTATCATTTTTCATTCCCGAGGAGCAAAATACTTGGATCCTGAACATGTAATAAAGGACACCTTCTGAGACAGCAAGGAAAGAAGCAGAGCGAGCTCCTTTGTTCTAGACAGCATACAGAAATTCACTTTTGCATTTTGACAACTAGCATGTGCCTGTTTATATATAAGGTGGAAATGATGAATAAGGCATTAAGTCAAGGGCACTGTGGTCAATTGAGTTAAAAATTGACTGTGCTCTATACATATATAAAACTCTCAGTCTGAATGTAATTAAATATGGGAATGTGAAAGTGCTTAGCAAACTTAGAGGGAAATTTTAGTTTTACTTGGGAACAGTCAATTATAAAAGGCAACTGTGAAAGGAAATTTGAAAAACCAAAAACCTGTCCCCACCAAGTTCTAAAGCATATGTAAAAGTTTTGAAATGAAAGTCAGTTTCTTATACTTGTCAAAAGTGATTTGAAGTAAGGTAGAAATTTGTAAATTTTATTTTTGTAAAGCAAGGTGGTTTTCTGAATTGAGTTACCTTGGATAGTTTTGTTAAATGGCTTGACTGCTCATCTTTCAGAGGAGTATTGTCCTTTTCTGTCACGCTCAATACTTAATTCTAAAAATTTGTGTAGCAGGATTTTGCTCCTAACTGCAACAGGTGGCAATAAGGACCTAGTTGTAGATTTGTGATGATGAGGAGCTAATTTCCTAAATTAATATAAAGGAAAGTAATTGATCCAAACTGATTTGAAAGGAGAAGCACTTTTTTGTTGTTAATTGCAAATTGTATTCTACTCTTCTGCCTGTAGCAAGACTATTGTCTTAATATAGATTGAGAGCTGACTATTCATAAGGACAAAAGCTCTGGACAATTTTACTTAGGGTCCTTGACTCTAAACAGTACAACTATGCTCAGATACACAGTTTAAATGCTGCTTGCTCACTGCCATGAGAAAAAAGCGGGAAATAAGGGTGTATTATATGTGAGACATTTTATTAAATAAAATTCTAAATAGCACGAGCAGTGAGGGAACAATGCAATGTTTAAAGCTTGTTATCTGCACACCGCTGCTAGGGAAAAAATGGGAGTCTCAATATTGCGCTGCTATCATTGGGAGTGAGTAACCCAGGAGACACAAAACACTATTTTAAAATATACCCTTAATAACAGATGGTTTAATACCAGGTTGTCTCACCATGCTACCGATGAGATGGCCCCAAGCCAAATCAACTGGCATGTCTACCATTTTTCCTGTGAGTGGATGTGTACATTGTTATTACATACTAATTACATTAACAGCCAAGGGACTATATAATCAGGAAGACATAAATGTCTCCTGGGCCACAGAGGCTGAGGGTCTTCATAAAGATTGGGGATTTCACAATTAGAGAGCTCCTTGCCTGTGACATGAGTTGCTGCAGATGACTGGAAGTGTTATCTGTGGGATCCATGCTCATTTAGGGGTAACAATACTGATTATGGAATGGGATACTTCAGCATTATCAGAGTTCCAGGTGGATTCCATCTTGAAGATTAAATTCACTCAGTGTCTGAATTATCCTCCAATGAAAGACAGTTAGGATGCTATATTTTTACATTAACCCTTTCAAGTCACTGATGCTATGTATGTTCTGGTGTGAAGGGTACAGTCATTTAGCAGCATCCTTAGAACTATGAGATGATAGTAGTTTTCCTGAGTTTTGAAGTTAAAAAAAAAAGAGTAAAAAATCCTGAACAGGGGGAGGGATAGATTTTTCTGATAACTTTGATATGTACATAAGTTGTGAATTCCTAAAAGAAGTGTGGTATGCACCCTATAAAGTATAGTTAACTACAAACTTACTAATGGTTCATAAACTGAGCTCTTTTTGTGGAGTATCTGGTTATCTCAGGGCACATTCTTTAAGAAAAAGCTGGCCAGTAGATGGGGTGCCAATCACTGCGTATGAGTGGGCTGCACACATGCCTACTCATTTTTATTTCTGGACATCTTGGGCAGCAAGCTGGACTTGGATACAGCATACCTTGAAGATGGTTTCTGGACCTCCATTTTCCTAATGCTTCGCATAAATTTGGTCATTTTCTATACTTGATATAATATGTAAAAGGAAGGAAACTGCCAATAACAATTCAGGACCCTGATACTGGTTAAGCAAATTAAAATGCTACAAATTTGTTCTCCTTAGGTATCCTAATTTTTATTATCTTTCCTGAGATCATTGGAGTTTTCAAACCCTGTCTATCTATGTCATTTAATTTCAAATGGATGGACATATATATATATATATGTGTGTGTGTGTTTGTGTATATATATATATATATATATATATATATATATATATATATATAAAATCTCACTCTGTGTGTGTGTGTTGTTATTGTTGCTGTTCCAGCCTTAAAGATCTTTTGAAAAGTTAATAGCAGTTTTGTTCTTGAGATTGTTTTCTGTGGCTAGCATTTGGTTATTGTTTCTATTACCCTTTCTCAAGTTGGTGTTTGGTTGGGATTCTTCTCCTATCAATGTAGTTTAGTCCAAAGGCGGTGAACATAAATAAAACACAGACTTTAAAACATTGTTTACAGACGAAAGTTCCTGACTTGGACACTGTACCAAAATCTGTACTAAGTTCTGTTATCATTGTGATCTTTGGTGAGTTTTCTCTGCATACCATTTGACATCAATTACCTTTTAAAAACATTTTGCATTATTAATTTCCATAACAGGCATTCAGCAAATATTTATCAAACACCTTCTGAAGTCCTGTGCTACGTACTCTGAAGGAAAGGCATGTATAGAAGAGACAGGTGAACTTGAAGCATGTCTTTGTGCGACAGATAACATCCCTGTAAAGAGAAATCTCATAATGTAAATGGTATGCAGCCTGTAAAATATGGTTTACTGCTGAGTTATTTGGTTATTTGCTTCTTTTGCTGAGCAACCTTTAAATCAGAGCTTCCCATCTCAAGAGTACAACACACTGCTATGCTGTGGACAGTTAACTGACATGGTGAGATAATTTGAATAACCAAATAAGATCCATGTAAGAGGATGCCAAGGAACTTCATGTGCTGACATAGGAAAGAAACCACTAGAATTTCCCCTCAAGGCATCTCTAAAATGACAGAGGACCCGGTGGTACCACTTTCTATTTTGTTAATGTAATTTTCAATACCACTATGTCATACTGGGGCTTAGGTTCTTTGGTAGAATGTTTGATTAGCATGCATGCTACCCTAGATTCCATTCCCAGCAAAGCAAATATAAAATGACTGTTCTCTCCTGGGTTGTCAGGTGTTCATAGGGCACCATACAGTGAAGGGCATTTCTAGAGCACTAGGTGGCTCAAGAGCTTTGGATAGTGGCTCAGCACCACTGGGAGTCATTAAGGTAAGAGTTCTAGTAACAGATCTCGTGAAATAGACAAGAGCCGCTGCTGTGACTTCTTTTTTTTTTTTTTTTGGTCAGAGCTGAGGACCGAACCTAGGGCCTTAGGCAAGCACTCTACCACTGAGCTAAATCCCCAACCCCTGCTGTGACTTCTAACACAATAGAACTAGAACTCATGTTGATTTTCATTTTAAAAGTAAAATAAAAGTAGACTACCGTGCTCTGGGGAATAAAGTATTCTCAGATATGCCTGATACTTAATGGCCTCATCTGCACTGAGGATGCCTTGACTTGTGTGTGACAGAGTATGCTCAAGCTCTCTTGTGGGTTACTCTTCACTTGTTTCAACTTGAGACAGAAATGAAATTAAGCAGAGCCTACTCAATTTGACAGTTTTAGTTTTAACACGTGACAGAATTGGAATTTTTGTCAAAGAGCTTAAGCCAGGAAATGTATTATTTATAGGTATTGTCCTACAACAGGCCTTGATTATTTAAACCAAAATTATTCCCCCTTCCCCGAGTATCTAATTGTACAGTTATTTACATCCACACTGACACAAGCATCATATATTGCCTCAGGGAACAAAACAGTATGTAAACTACCAGAGAACAGATAGCAAGTTTACTCCAACTGATAGCCTTGGCTTAAACTTATGAAACAAAACAATGGTAGTGTTTCCCAAGTTTCTTCTGAAGCTGTGGATGATGGGTTGTGCTATGTGATTTTTTTAAACTTCTTGGGGATTTGATTTCCTCAGCTATTGATGGGTATATAGATATGTACTTTAGCATTTATACATATTAAAAATCATCATGTCTGTGAATACATGTGATATGATGCTGTACATGAAGTCAATCAATACATTGCTGTTGGCTCTGGAATGGGTATAGGTGGATTAGGTATTGTCCATTAAACAGTTGTAGAATTGAAGAAGTAGAAGCAGACACACACTGATAGTCCACTTAACGGATTTAAAAATTACGTTTCAATGAAACATAGGATACCTTCTAGTGTCTGCACCAAGTCCTTGCTTTTTTTGTGTTACTTATTTATCTCTTGTGTTTTTGTGTTACTTTTTATCTCCTGTCTGGATTCTCTAGAGGACCAGAAATGATAAAATGTGTGTGTGTGTGTGTGTGTGTGTGTGTGTGTGTGTGTGTGTATGAGAAAAAGTATTTATTAGAGTAGCTTATAGGCTATGATCCAGCTAGTCCATCATTGGCTGTCTACCAATGGAAAGTTCAAGAATACAGTAGTTGTTCAGTCCACAAGGCTGATGTCCCAGCTGGTCAAAAGATCTTTACCTCAAAAGATCTGTATTAAAGGTGTATTTTCCCACCTCAAAGATCCACATTATAAGTGGATCTTCTGACTTCAATTTATTTAATTAAGAAAAATTCCCTCACAGGTATGCCAAACTGCTTGGGTTTTAATTAATTCCAGAAGTAGTCAAGTTGATAACTATGACTAGCCATCACATCCTGTAAGGTTTTAGATTTAAGACTCTTTTTCTAAAGACTTCGGTAGTAGTCTATGTTATCTGAATATGGATTTCTACCTTTGAAGGCTTTCCCCCAAAGTCACATATTTTATAAGCAAAGAAAAATGCTTACTTCATGTTTATTAATTTAATAGCTTAAAAACTTTCCAACAGCAATAACAGGAAGGACTAGGTTAGAAAATTCATTAGGAAAAAAAAAACAGTTTTTCTTTTTAAAAAAAATAGAAGGCCTCTCTGGCTTCAGGAATGGTTTTTCAGGGGTCTCTAGGGCTGTCTTTTCTCATGATATTATGCCTCTAAAGTCACCCTTAGTCCTCATGTACCACACTCCATCCTAGCAGAATGAAACATTTAATCTGATGTGGCTCCCAAGACAGAGGGAGTATGTCCCATGGGCTGACAAGTCCTAGCAAGAGTACGCTCCTTATTAAGGGAAGTGGGAACCATATGATACTTGAGTGATGAAGAAGTGGTACAGCTTCATCAAATGTAGATCAAGTGCCTCTTATGTTAGAAATATTTTCACTGAATCTCAGACACCATCTCTTATAATCATATACCCATTAGAAAGAAAAAAATTGAATCTGTGTTATAATGTTTTCTGGACAGCACTACTTTAATCTGTATTTATTGAAAGCACTCTTTAAGTATATTTTGACTGAGTATTTAAAATTGTATCTGCCTCATCTGCATACATAAAATGAAAATCATAGGTGAGATAAATCTCTTGAGTAGTTTGAAATTTCAAGTGCAAAGGGAATACTCAATGTCCATTTAACAATATTTATTACCTTACAAACTAAGATCTAAGTGGAGCCTGCATTTTTGTAGATAATATTCCATCACCAGAAATTACCACAGATTAATTATCACATAACCAATAGTAAAGGTGTTATGAAAGAAATAAAAGCTTTAATCTGGAGCCACATGTGCCATAATATCACAGCAGGAAGGTTTAGCTAAACAGCTGGGAAGTTAGGAAAGTCATCCATAAGAAAGGGATTCATAAGTAGAGAATAAGAAGGAAAGGACAATGTCATTGTGTCTAGAGGAAGAGGAAATGACCAGATTCTATTAGAGAATTGTCAATAAAGGGTGACATTTGTCTTTGGGAAAGTCCACATTGGCAGCAACATGGAAAACAGATATAAGGAATATCAGAGAGATTTGGTATAGACGATGTGGGGACCAAAGAAAGCTGCATAGGACAGAAGATATCTACATATTCTTGTGCCATGGAGAGAGAAGTGAAGAAAAACAGATAAATTTTCATGATATTTCAGTAGTGAAATCATCAGAGGTAAATAAAAATGGAACACAAAAGTGGTGACTGACAAAGATATGCCAAAGAAAAATTTCAGGACAAATTTAGTTCACACAACTATACAAATAGTGTAGTATCACTGAAGTTGGGAGTAAGGCAAGATAACCTGGTCTTAAGAAGGCAGATAAATTATTTATAGTCTGGTGAAGTAGAAAAGGCATAAATTTTGAAGCTGAACACCATTACTAGCTGTGTAATATCTCAGATACTATGTTTTAAAACTATGCCATAAATATCTGCATTAAGTGTTGCTGGTACAATTCAAAGAGATATGTGGTAATCACTTCTCTGTAAGTCTTATTCAGGTGTTAATTATAATCCTACAAATTCACTCCTGCTGCAAGTTGGAAGGAAATTAGTAGCTTCCTGGAGGTAGAATAAGGGTGTTGTGTTGTGTTGTGTTGTGTTGTGTTGTGGTGTGGCGTGGTGTGGCGTGGCAGCAGAGAACTCAACACTGTGCCTTTTCCTAAGTGAAAATTTCTCCTTGTTGATAATATCCAGGTAATCTGTTACCTTCGATTGTTTGGTGAACTCCTTCCTTTTCACTCCAGCTTTTCCTTATCTTGGATTAAGGTATCCCATATAAGAAAAATCTACACCTTTTCCAGCTAAGATCCCTTATCACTTCCAAGAGGACTATAAGATTTAGGAATGTGTAATCCTAGTGTTTACACTAACTGATGGGCCCATGATTAACTCCTGCTCCCTGTAGCGTTTGAGTAAAGATATTGCTATTCTGTCTTTCCAGCATTCTTTTCTCAAAAGAATTTTTATATGACATGTGTAATTCTACTGTCTGTTCTTGGGAAATTCCTCTCTAGGTTCTAAATATTCTTTTATTAAATGGAGTCTTCAGGTGATGAAAGCTACAGCCCGAGGGATAGGAAACCTAGAGAATGGGCAGGTGATGGAGAGGAAATGGTTAAGCTGTATAGATTCCAATATTAGCTTCTCTTTCTCTCTCTCTGCAGGTGTTCTGGCATTGTAGGATACAAGTCACTACCAATATTCTCCCACTGTTTATTTCCCTTTGTTCTTGGCATATGTTATTTAAGTCCTTTTTTATTGTTAGACTTGAGTGAATGCTTACAATTTGGGGTACACTTATATATAAATGCAGATACAAGCCACATTTACGATTCACTGGGTTATTAAAATGTCTGAATTTCTCAGCAGGATCCTATTCAGTTATTTTTATATACAACAAATGCTTATTTTCATATCGAAATGTGTGGTGCAGAGTAGGAGGCTTTCCATTCTGTCATTTTATTTGTAAAATATTTGGGTGGAATATTGTGAGCTCTCTATGAACTCTCAGGTAGCTGGATGGTGCTTGGTTCTTGACTCTGGTATTTGATATCTGACTGTATACATTCTAGCTAGGATCTGAGTGAGAGGTAGGTTAGTAAGTAAGTAGACGGAAGCTGGTATCTATAATAGAAATCTCAGGCACGTTTGGAAAGTCTGTCTCTTCCTACTCCATCCATTTCCAAGCCCTCAGTAATTTCTCCTCTAAAGGATCCATTTTGGTGCAAATGCATTTCAAGGTATAAGGGTGTTGTAAAACATTCATTTCAAATCTGGATTGTATCTCCCAGAGGGACTACCACTTACTTTCACATTTAAAGACCCACTTGGTTTTGGCTTTGCTGACATTAAAGCAGAAATACTCAGTCCATAGAAACTTGCAGTCAACATGTGCAATGGCAATTACTCCAAGCCTCAATGTTTTAGGAATCACACTGCAAAAAATAGCAAGCCAGAGCTTGACTGTTAAATCAGAGAATGAGTTCATTTTGTCCAGGAATTCAGGTACCTGCTCATAAATCATTTCCTAGTAGACCGAAGATAATGAAGGAAGCCCCAGAATGATCCAGGGTGAAGGTCACATCAAACATTACAATCAATGAAAAATGGTGAGAACTTTTATTTCCAGACCCCCAAGTCAAGCTCTTGCAGAGATAAAGGTGTGAGCTTTGCACACCATCAAGCTTTCTGGTCTGTTTATTCTCCTTAGAAAGAGTAAAAGTAGGGAGGAAGAAGGCCTCTGCCAACAAACTATAGGTCATAAATTAGCTAATAAAATATGTCCCAAGTTATCTCTTAAATAGCCTATTTTATATATACTTGTCTATTTGATTTACATTTTTCTCCACTCACTCAAGGTTGCATTTTGGTAGTCTATGTCAATATATGAGTTTTAAGTTGCACAATCATAGATGACTTACCTTCTCTTTTGAGGAAAATACTAGTGTATATGTACTAGTGTGTGAGTGTGTGTGTGTGTGTGTGTGTTATGCAATTTGTTGCTATTGATTAGAAATGTAAAAGTTAATTTCAGACTTCTATATATAATATTAGTTCAATGAAATATGCATATTGTTATAAAATGTATTTAGTTTTATTAAAAATAAATTTTAATAATGCTTCCAAGGTTTTTGTAGTTCTAATATATTATTCCCACTGGTGCTAAGATAGCCAATTCTTATTTTATCTATTAGAGTCATAATCAATGCTAAGGCAACACTACATGTATTTATGTACATTTCTGTGTACATTACACATACGTTTATATATGTGTTATATATATATGTATATATATATATATACCCATTTAAAATTTTCTTTGAGAGTAAAGTTTCAGCCATTGTTAATTATTTTCAATGTCAGACAAATGATATAACAGGGAAAAATGATATTTTTATGACCATATATAATGACTTAGATATAATTGGATGATCAAAGAGGCAGCTGGGGCGGGGGATAAACAGGAAATATAAGAAGGGAGGTGCTAAAGGAACAAAATCTACTCTCCCTTGCCCACCTGCTCCCACACAGAAACAAAATCCCAAACAACAAGGTACATGATGAAAGGATCAAGAAAATTGGCAAAGCATACGTTGTTAGAAAACAGAAAATACACGAGGCAGAAAATGAAGAGTAAAAAGAAAGGTTGTGAAAGATACTTCAGGGAAAATTCTTTTAAATTTTAAGAAATGAGCAAAAGAGGTAAATGAAGGAAGAAATCAAAAGGTAAAATTAACAACAACCAAAAAAAATCATCCAAGGGAAGCTGGGAAATTAGAAGAAAGAATAATTGAGGAGAAGAATGTACTGTTAGCTCACATTCAAAAGTGCCTGGCCAATTGTAGGTCCCTGAGAATAACTTAGTAACCATGCCTCCATGGTTCTCTCATCTTTGAAGAGAACTTGTCTAATCCTCTGCCTTGTGAGTACAAATGCAATTTGCTTTAAAAAAAAAAAAAAGGGTCCCTTCCTCAAAATGTATAAGTGGCAGAAATCCAGGACTTCTTAGATGAGAGGTGCCACAGAGGAGTCTGGCCTCTCCAGAGTTAGTAAATGTCTATTCTAGGTCAGTAAACAGTAGCCTGGTGGCCTTAAGTGCTAATCCTCCACATGCTTGCCATACTCCTCAGAGTCATTCATTAAACCAGCAGCACCTGGCTTAATATTTATAAAATGCTTTCCACTTCTGCAGGGGGAGGGAAGTAAAGGCTGACATCTGTGAATATATTTCTATTGTTAAGTATCACCAAAGTACCAGATCTTCACTTGGTAACTTCCAAGCAGCTTGTGCATGAAATCCCAAATCCAACTCACTGTGATTTTGCTAACAATAATTTATGCTTATAACTCAGTATCCTGAGTAACTGTTTCTTTTAGGACGTTTGCATATTATAGTATATCACACATCTCAGGTCCTGTTTCAGAAAACTGTTTTGACATAGCATGTTAACAGTGAATTATTGATTCTTACCTGCAGCAAGGAGTAATGCTCAGAGTGGTTGGGGAAAGCTTCCCAGTTGCTGGCTCAGTTGTGCAGCTCTATTTAAAGCTCTAGTGGGTAATTCAGATGATGGCAAACTTCACTTTGACACAGTGCCATAGCACTTCCATTAGTGCCCTGGGTAGAGCACAAACATCTGCTTGCTTTTATTGTCCATGTGTTACTTAAGATAGTCTGTTGCTTTATGACGTAAATCACTGGAATCTGCTGACTATTTTTAAAGACTCTTTTAGTGTTTCCTTGAAATGATCACTCTTTACAGTTGTTTAATAGATAATTGGCCTTTTAGGTACACAAAAATTATAAAGATCATACTTTCTACTCCTCTGACCTTTCCCAGAGATGGCATTGTGACTAAAGTGTCCCAGCTTATTGTAAAACTCTTTGTCTTTGGGGTTGTGTGATTCACAGGTTCACAGTATCACATCAAATGAAAAGAAACTGTATTTTCAATTAATAGATCAAAGGTAACTAGCCTGTTGTTTTTTGCTCACTGCCCAGAGCTTTGTGAATTTGCTCATTTCAGTTTGCCTCGAGAGGATTTGCTATTGCCTTTCCTCCATGTTTACCTTGTCCTGACAAATGCTGAGCAATTTGTTTGCCCTCTACCATATTCGTGTGTCCAGTACAGATAAGTTTCAAGAGAGCCAAGGGCAGCATTTTCATTCCAATGGATTGGCTGTATTCTAGGGCCCCTTCAATTGGCAATTTTGTCTTACTTTTATGGTAAATGAAGGCCTATAGCCATGGAACTTCTCAAAAACATGGGGGCCATGATACAAAGGATCTAACATATGAAAAACAAATACCATCAATTATGATCCCAAATGAGAGCAAAGACTGGCCTTAGGTGTAATGAATACTAAAATGATTCTCCTCAGCCCAGTGATTAGAAAAACTTGGGAGGACATAGCCATGCATATTGGGTCTTGTAACTTGTAAGATATCCCAAAATAACCCATCTGGAAGAGCAGTTTAATATTATGCCAGAAAATAGGGCTCTTACTCGGGTCCTAGGATTGCATGGAGCCAGGAAGTTTCTGTGAAATTCCTAGGGGAAGAATATTGGAAGATGATAATTTGAGGATTGTGAGAGTTCCTGAGACTTGCCAGAGAATCAAGACAAGGACTAATTGGGAGGTTCTGAGAGTGCAGAAAGAATACATGTGGATATGTGATGTTTGAATGATTTCTTTCCACTTGACATCTATGTGTTTCTTGCTCTGAATATTGAATTTATGAAAATGCAAAAGCGAAAAAGATTGTGTCCCAAAGGGAAACATTTAGAGAGTTGGGGGAAAAGAGCATCCACTGCCTCATGACTGAGAAAGGAAAGAATGCAATGGAGAAATCTGAAGTCACTAATTGCAAATAAAATTAACAATTCCTGTGTACTGTTAAAAACAAAAATATCATGTTCCATAAGTTACAAATAAAGGGGCATGAATAAGGAAAATTCTTGGAGTAAATTTCACTTAAAATTCATTTCATCTGGAGCCAACAATGGCTCAGTGTGTAAAGGTACTTACCACTAAACCTTACAATCTGAGTTGGATCCTTGGACTTACATTGTGGAAGGAGAGAACTGACTTCCATAAGTTGTGCCCTGATTTCTACACACTTGCCAAGGCACAATATGCATGCCCATACAACATACACATGTGCAAATGTGTGTGTACACACACATAGATGCGCAAGCTTGCACACACACACACACACACACACACACAGACACACACACACACACAGACACACACGCGCGCGCGCACGCGCGCGCGCACACACGCACACACTTTCTCATTCCAGTCAAAAAAAGTGTAGAAGGTAAGAACACAACTTGCTTTCATAGTCTATAGTTTGCCATAGCCACCATCACTAGCTATTTAATGCCCTCTAAGGTTGTGCAGAAATACACAGAAATTAGTATGTCAAAATTTAGTGCTACACAAACCTAACTTAGACTCTCCACTGTGACACTTGCTAGCTGGACGACCTGCTCTTAAATCCTTGTCCTTTGGTTGATTTTGCCATCATCCTCTCCAGGGCACATGGTAAGACAAGTAGTCACAGTATTCTAAGCAGAGTAAATACTTGGGAAGTCCTGGCTAATATCATCCTCTCTGAGCTCAGAGGGAGTGGTGGTTCAATGTTTGATAAATGGGTGCCCCAAGAAGTTGTCATTCTGGACAAAGTAGGCAAAATATACCACCTCTAGGAGAGGAAATGCCCATTGAACTTGTTAATAGGCCTTTTACTCCAAATCACTAAGAATTGTTTAGACTTCCTTCAGAGACCTGCGGACTTAGGCAAGACTTAAGATGTCCATTAACATAGCCAAGGAAATGGATTGATAATACATAGAAACAATAACTTACTAAAGTGGAAGGCAGGCAGTTGTTTTATATCACTCTGCTCATTTAATTCAGAATGAACAGTTTTATACCTTCAAAAAATTTTCCTACACTAGACCTGACTGAAGTTTTGTATATGAAATATTGTACAAATGAATTTAAGTTAATGCTACTAAAATATTTAGTGATTTCAGGCAACCATTCTAACATATGTTGGCTCAAAACTAACTTTTAAGAGTTTTGCCTGAAGACAAATTCTCTGTTAAAAAAAATGCTTGAACAAATTAAACACAAAGTTAAAATTTGTTTGGAAGATGATGTTTCACCCAGTCTGGTTTTGTATTTCCTCTTGGACTAGAAACATGTTAGTCATTTAAAAAATATACATGTCCTGAAGACATATTTCAATAGGGCAAAACCCCTAATCAACAACAAAACCCTATTTCTATAAATACACAGCAATGTAAAGATCGTAGCAATGCAGAAAGAAATTAGTGTCTGTGGCCATTTCTTCTTCCTGCCACTTTGGAGGTAGTGTTCTTTTGATGTAAAAGAAAACCATGTTGACCTCATCTGAAAACTTAGTAACAATAGCAGTTTTGCGCTGCATTACATTGTTAAAGTCTACTTATCATAAACATACCCAACTTTTACTTTTTAATTTTCTTAGTCTAAAACATAGTTTTTATTTGTTTTATACAAAGGCCATTATATCTATCTCTCTGAGATGATTAAACACAAAGACTGCTGAAGAAAACATATGATTTCCCATCCTTCTGATAAAAATTAAAGAACAGATCTTACCTTGTGTTCTTTACTTTTTTTTTTTGAGACAAGGTTTCTCTGTGTAGCTTTGGAGCCTTTCCTGGAACTCACTCTGTAGCCCAGGCTGGCCTTGAACTCACAGAGATCCGCCTGCCTTTTCCCCCCTAGTGCTGGGATTAAAGGCGTGCGCCACCACCATCTGGAACCTTATATTCTTTAGCATGGATGTTGTATTACCTTTCTCACACATTTGATCCTTCAATGCTGCTTTTTTTTTCATATGCTTTAATCTCAATCCCTAAGAGTCACATGGCAAAAGGAGAGACCCAACTCAATAAGCAGTCAGTCCATTATCTGCCACATGCACCCTATTATATGCAGACACACATAGACATTTATATTCAACTAAATAAATTCATTAAAATAAACAAGGGAAATATTCTTTTAAAAGTAGCAACAATTAATTTTGAGCCAACCTAGTAACAAACAATTTGTGTCAATGTGATTTCAAGTTACATGCAGTAGTGTTCATTAATTAGTTTCAATGTCTCTTCTACTTATGCAAGTTTTCTCAAAGTAAATTATATCATACATAGGGCAAAATAAAATGCAATGTGATCTCCTACAGTAAAGATTAGCAAGCTATGGCTCACTGGCTAAATCTAGGTCTCTGCCTGTTTTCATATGACTCCTGACCAAGAATGGTTCTTTCATTTCCAAGTTTGAAAAGCTTCAAAAGAAGAAATACTATTTTATAACAGGTGAAAGTAATATGAATTTCCAATGTTAGTGTCCATAAAGAGAGTGTTATGAGAACATAGCCACACCCATGGAGTTTATATTATTGTCTCTGGCAGTTTTCATGGCCCAACAGCAGAGCTGGGTGGTTGCAATGGGATTGCTAGGCTCATGAAGCCAAAACTAGGGACTATCTATAAGTTTACAGAAAGTTTAACTACCTTTACACTTGGAGGGTTAACTCAGAGTTTTCTACACTAAGGTAACTCTGATAAATGATTATCTTAGCATCAAAGCATTCCATGAAGAAATTTATACAGTTTATAGAGTAAATCCATAGGAAAATGTCACTGCCTGAATCAATACCAGGAGTCTTAGATTATTCATATATTCTGTCCTTCTGGAGGAATCATCAAACCCATAAACTCAGTTCATGGTTGTCTACTTACAGAGAACAAAAGAGTGTGTGTTTCTCATGAAGAACACAAGAAAGAATGAAATCTCATGGAAAGACAGAATCAGCTCGAGTTCAAGTCATCACTCTACCATTTGCCAGCTATATAACCTAGGCAAGTCACTCAACTTTCTAGGCTTTATAGCAATCAAGATAAATATGCCTACTCCAATGGATTTTCAGAGGACACAATGAACCTGTCCATCAAGGATCTGGAATGTTGGACTAGGCAAATTCTCTTTACAAGCTGTTCCAAGACAGGAAATCCTTTCATTGCTCTGATTTTGTGTCTTTTTTCTCTGTGCTGCCCATCCCTCAGTCTGACTTTGAAATCTGTAAGGAAGAGAGTTTGGCTCCTTTTATAAACATCTACCTTCATCTTTGCAGTTTCTCTGTAAACATCTGTGGAGTGACAAAAAAAAAATCTAGTCCATCTCCCTGCTGCCCAGGTTTCTCTGTCAAGAGACCTAAGTGGAGGCTCTGACACAATGGAATATAAATCAAATCTATTTTTCAATTATGGGATGAAATGTGTCTGTACTGCTGGGGGAAACCTGTAGATAGATGTGATCCCAGTAGGTTCAATACTAGTCTCCAGTAACAGGCCAATTGATGTTTGAAAATGTTTCTGGCCCTTCAGGTTATAAAGACAGACTTCTTATGGAAATCATAGTGGTAGAGAAGAAACATGAAAAGAAACTTACTTGCCTGTTCAGCCTTGCTAAACATTCAAAGTGTTCAGACTCATGATTAACTCTACACATTGATTCAGTGGGGACTTGGGTGTGATTGCCATGCCACTTCTTTCAGGACGTGCCCAACTGACAGCCAGGAGAACTAAATTCAGTGCTGTACTATTCTAGGGAAGGACACAAAATCCAGACTTAGGAGTCTTCTCCAATCTGGCCAGACAGAGCAAGACTAAAAGGAGCAATACATCCCTGAATGTGACTGGGATCCTTCTTAGTGATGCTCAGAAAGAAGACTTAAGAAGCTGATATTGAGCTAGTTTCTGATCTAAGAAGATTTTTAGCATTACTGAAAGTGAGGGAAACAAAGACAGACAAAGAAAAATCAAGTTGAATGCTTCTATTTTGTTGTTCATCAGGTCAAATGTTGTTTTTTTTAATTTGTAAATTTGTTTAAGTGCCATGATTTAAACCACTTAGTTTCTTTGTTGCTAATCTTTTTTCAGCTACAGAAAAAGTATAATAACCTATCACTCAGTAGAATGTAAGCATATGTATGTAATGAGCCAATATGGACTTTTCCCCTCTGTGTAATTCAGAGTTGCCTAGAGGAAAAGATGGTCCTCTTCCATCACCCAAGCCAAACTGTCCCCCCAGTAATGTTTTGATGATGGCTTCTGCATGGCTGAAGCCACTGTGGATGCAGTATTTCAACCTACCAACCCTTTCTTCATTTAGGCAGACTAAACTGCCCTGCTCTTAGCAAAGTTTCTAATACACTGAATTTTCTAGAGGTCTCATGCTAAGGATATTTTTGAAGCATGAAGTTTCTAGGACCACCTGTAAAGATGCCCCACATTAATGCTGAGATGATGGGTGATAGCCCTGAGGACACTGAGATATCACCCCAATATTTGAATTATGCTGTACAGAACAGTTTATCTTAATAGACAGATCACCTAGATAGGTGTGACATTATATTATGAATCTTAAAAACAGGACAATTCTTTGCCTGGAACAGAAGTCAGAGAGATTGGAACTATTAAAAAAATGTTTAAGTACCATATTTGGCTTAAGTACACATGAGGATGGACAGAGTCACATCAAGAACAGAAAAGCAGCATGCAATTACTGAGTAATCCTCCTGTGACAGAAGCATGTAAATGGAGATCTCAGTCCCACAAACACAAAGAGCCAAAGTCAACCAATGACTAGAATAACCTTAGAAGTGGATCCTTTCCCAGGGACTGTAGATAAGATTCTGGGCTCACCAGTGTTTTCAATTCGGCTCTGTGAGTCCCTGAGCATAGAGATGGTTGACTAGTTGAGTCTATCTTATCTTCAAACCTGCATCCCCATGTGCTAATAAAACATATTTTCATTTACTAGCTTTTTGTGATTTGTTATACAGCAACAGAAAATCATTAAATCATTCATTCATTGCTGTCGTTCCTTCGAAATCCCCAGAACTGATTTTTTAAATGAGTGTTTTAAGTAAATGTCTCTTTCATTTCTAAATAGAAAGTAATTCCATCCCTCTTTCACCACTTTGATTTGAGGGAACATTTCATTTCCTATTTCAGCTCACTGTCAGTTAGACTGCTTGATTTGAATGTTTTTAAATGAACTACATTAACATTTGTAATTTCCAAAAAAAGCAGTTGTTGATATTACTTCTTATTTCTTTCATATAATAAGATCTGATTGGTAACGTGAGGAACTTCAGTGTCACGGCAGTAATACTTTTGGGCAATTGGAGCTCTGAATCTCTAGATTCATATATTATTCCAGTTGAGAAGAATGTAATGTATTCATAAATCTGAAATATAGTAACACAAGACACATCTGGTTACTATTCCAACATGTAAAGAATTTAGGAGTCATGATTTCTGCTATCTCAACCAGATAAAAGAAGACCAAACAGAAAACCAATGTCTTGTCTTAAATCCATGAGAGAATTGGGGTCACGGGTCTAACTCTAACCTCTAAAACCAGAGAGGCAGGAATATCCTAAAAATATAGATTACTTTCCCAGAAGCAGAAGCTGTTATACTCAGTTGCTAGTGGGAACATTTAAATGATAACTTCAATGAATTGCTGTTGGCTGGTTGTACTATAGCTTGAAAGACTCAAAACCACAGGGAGCCTAGTACAAATAGGTATAATACTTTTACAGGCTATCCCTCTAAAATTTCCACCGGGGTCTTATGGTGAAGAACAGAGACAAACTACCCAGTGTTTGGCCAGGTCAGGGGGAAAGTAATCGATGTGAAATACAAACTAACTCTTATAAATAAGCCCAGAGCATCCACCAAAACAAGCCTCAGCAACAAGGGAAAAAAGGACACCTTATATGACTTAGGAAAAGGAAAGTCACCTATTTCTATCTGGATTTTAGACTTTCTGGCTCACCTAGAGGGGAAAATATAAACCAAGAAACACTGATGATGCTTCACAGTTCAAGGTCACAGGCACAATCATAATCATAGGATTACAGAACGCTTCCCCTCCACCTAACTGTATCCCTGCTTCATGACGGTGGATTACAAGCAAAATAACTTCAAAGCTCAAACTCTAAGAAAGAGCTTCTAGGGAAACATAGAGACCATAGTAATGAACAGCAAAGGTACTTCAGGAAATTGGAGGCTCTAACATTTCAACTTGTAACAAACAGCAAAGGCATCCTAACTCTTAGCCAGATCATCATACAGCCTCACAATAAAAGCTTGTCTACTTCAGTTCCTAGAAGACAATACATCATGCCCAGCTTCTAACAAAAAAAAATCCAGGCATTCCAAAGACAAGAGAAATCTCACAATCTCAAATACAAATGAAGCATTAGAACCAGACTCTAATATGATGGGGACATAAAATAGCGTGATTGGTATACAAAAGTTCTAATGAGGAAAATGGACAAGAAATTGCCCCAGAATTTAGAGATTTAAAATATTGCACATTTATCATCTCATAGGTTTTATGAATCATGAGTCAGGACATATCTTCACTGAGTCCACAGCTAAGGGTATAGACACATTCCATGGAACCTAGGATCTCATCTGGAGGCCCAGCTGGTAAAGAATGTCTTTTCAAGCTTTCTCATGGTATGGTTGGCAGGGTTCATTCCATTAAGAGCTTTTGGATACAGGATTCTGTTTGCTCACTGGATATTGATGGGGGGGCACCCTCTGTTCCTTGCCATGTGGACCTCTCTAACATGCCAGGTTACTTCATCTAAGCCAGCTAGGCAGAGAGTCGTCTAAGCAAGGTAGTGCCATAATATCCTTTTGACAAAACATGGAAATGACTTCTCAAAGCAGCTATATTCTGCTAGCTAAAAACAAGTTACTTAAAGAGGGTGAATTATAATTGTAACTACTAGGGAAACAAGGACCATTTAGGGCCATCTTAGAGATGCTTACTATTATGCTTATGGTCATTTAAAGGGCAATATAGCCGGGCATGATGGCACACGCCTTTAATCCCAAAGGCAGAGGCATGCAGATCTCTATGAGTTTGAGGCCAGCCTGGTCTACAAAGTGTGTTCCAGGACAGCCAAGGCTGTTACACAGAGAAACCCTGTCTCAGAAAAAGAGAGAGGGGAGAGGAAGGGGGTAAGGAAAGAAGAAAAAGAGAAAGGAAGGAAGAAAGAAAGAAAGAAGAGAGAGAGAGAGAGAGAGAGAGAGAGAGAGAGAGAGAGAGAGAGAGAGAGAGAGAGAGAGAGAGAAAGGCAGGCAGGCAATATAATTAGGTAAGCTCTGTGCCTGGTTAATCAAATAGTCTGAGAAAGCAAAATTATTTCTTTTCTCCTTCTTTCCTTTCTCCTCCACCTCATCTCCTTACAAATGTAAAGGAAGATCCTGATAAGCTTGGAGAAGTTAAAAATGCCCAACAGCCTAAAGCTTGTAGAGACCCCAAAACCAAAAGTCGTCTTCATCTTTCTGAGTTAAAGATTAAAGCTAAGAGAAATTAAGTTAATAATAGAATCAAAGTTAAGTGAGAATAAGTGGTGAGTTGCTTTTGTAAAGTTGGATACTTGAACCAATGACATTTTAAGAATTCAGATGAGAAATTTCAGGGGATATAAAGCAAAATAGGAGAGGGGAGGTTTCAAGAGTGCCAGGAAAGGCTGCCAGACCCTTAGGCAATCCAAAATAATGAGTAGCATGCCTGCTTTTGAAGGGCTTGTTCTTTGGACAAGGCAGACTAGACTGGAGATGCTTGAAAGCAAGAAGACAAGTATTATAGCAAAAATATGAACCTGGTGGAAAACCATGCAAAGAGAGGAATTGTGCAGAGACATCATGGGGATGAACAGCCTCAGAGTAATTGCTGTAAAGGACTACCAAAATCTTTCCATGCCATAGCCATGGTTTGCAAGTTCTGATCAGCAAATCCCAACTGCCAGTGCAAACTCCTGCCGTGCCCACTCATTCCAAGCATTTGATAACAACACACACTCCTGTTTCTGAACAGCCATGAGAGCGCAGCATGCTACTGTACTTGAAGGCACTTTCAAAGCCCTCTCCACTGTGTGATACCTGCCCTCTGTTCATCAAAAGAGCTGGTAGAACAAAGAACAGGTGATGAGCAAAGTCTACAGAAATAAGTAAGAGTGCCTGGGCTGCACTGGGGAGATTTTAAAAGAGGAATATGGGATTTTACATAAGTGCTTGACTTATGAGGAACACATAGGAATGACAGTCGTTAACTTACTGTTGCTAACTCCTGATTCCCTTACTGTCTTGGTGTCTACCAAACAGTAGTGTGATTTCAAATCAGGGCATAGAAAAGGCTATCCAACTATTGCTGTATGTAATTTCTATGATTCTAGTCTCTGTGTCCTCTCAAATTAGGGTTCTCAACCTGTGGGTTGGGACTCCATGGACAAACCTCTATCTCCAAAAATGTTTGCATTGTGATTCATAACAGTAGCAAAATTACAGTTATGAAGTAGCAATGGAAATAATTTTATGTTTGGGGGCAGATCACTACAACATGAGGAACTGTATTACAGGGCCGCAGCATTAGGATGGTTGAGAACTGCTGTCTCAAAATAATCCATCTAGCAACTCACTAGCTAAAGAAAATGACCTGCTCTTTCAGGTACAAAGGAACATCATTTATGCCATCTCAAGGCTGTATTCAAATAGATGTAGATATAGCTCACTGATAGAGGGCTTGTCTAACGTGCACAAAATTCAGTGTTCCATCCCTAGCATTGAAAACATAGAGAGGACGGGAAAGTTTCAAGGCCTACTTCAGTTCCTTGCTGGCCAAATGAATCCAGGAAATCACTTAGACTGAGTGAAATGAGGATTGTTTCCCCTCTCTCCATGGTAAGATGAGTGGAGAGCTGAATGAAGTCATGCACACAGTAGTACTTCCTCATCACCGAGCATCTGTCTAGTAGTGTTAGTCA
Organism: Peromyscus eremicus; assembly: GCF_949786415.1. NCBI lineage: Eukaryota > Metazoa > Chordata > Mammalia > Rodentia > Cricetidae > Peromyscus > Peromyscus eremicus. The sequence continues at coordinate 20,335,609 of NC_081439.1, read as the reverse complement.
GTTGACACATTACACACTGAGAGCTGAAGTTGTGCTGGAGATCACAGGTAGACTGCAAAAAGCTCTGTAAGCCATTTGCAATAGCATAACTAGGCAAACCACAAAGAAGTGCTCAACTGGACAGGCTTAACTTATCAGGCCCCACTCTAAATATAAATCCTACTATCTGTCTTCATAGTCCTTCAACACACTTTTGAAATTATTTTACATCTGCAAACAGAGGACAAAAATGGTCAATACCTGGCTCTCCAGTATGTTAATTGTGTAGTAGTTCAGAACGATTAATTTATTTTAAATTGCCTTTAATTTAGCAATCAAATTTTTGCAAAGAAGAAATATTGATAGGTTCATTTTCATCTCATAAGGAGAAAATACAATGACACACTTTATTCAAATGTATTTTCCTGTGACTTAATAACTATAAGATGCTTGTCTCTTGTGAACAGTTATTTTAGAAATTCCAAGTTTATTTGGAAGCATTTAGTCACTATCTCTTGAACTGAATCTGTAATGTCAACATGTCCCTAAATACCTATTGAAGAATAGCTCCAAAGGTCTCTTTCAGCACTTGAATGAATTCTGGGACTTTCCACCTACCTTCCCTTCCGTATTTGTGGTGAACGACGCCATCCTAAGAGAAGAGTAAGAAGTCCACACCTACCATTGTGGATTAGCCACATTTTCACCAGCAAATCACCCTGAACATGGTCTCATTTGAGTGTTCTTTATGGGAAAGGCAGTATTAAGTAGATCTCAAAGGGATTACTTGAGTAATAAAATGAAACTACAATTTGTATTAAGATAGAATATGTCAATTTTTTTCACTAAGGTCCCAAAACAATTTTTCAGGTAGCTCCACACAGATAATTAACTCATCAGAATAACAATCATCAAAAATAATACTAATGGACTAATGGACTCTAAAAAAAAAACTTTAAAAATGATATCATTCACGCCGAATGGTCACCTGGTGTAAAATAATCACAAACCTTCCAAATTGTATTAATTTTCTCATTGCTGTGATAATATGCAAAAGAGAAAACAAATTTTGAGGCTCATGGCTTAAGAGAGTATACTCCATCATGGCAAGGAAGGCATAGCAAAGTTTATGGCAGCGGTAGCTTGCAGCAGCTGCTTAATTACGTCAGAGAACAATATGAAACAGCAGAAGCAGAAAGCAAACAGAAAGCAAGGCGAGGCTAAAAAGCTCAAAACCCACCCATTGTAACCCACTTCCTCCATTGAGGCTTATCTTAGTCATGTTTCTGTCTCTGTGTTAAAGGCAGTAACCAAAAGCAATTAGAGAAGGAAAGGATTTATTTGACTTATATATTCCAGATCACTGTCCATTGAGGGATGTCAGGGCAGGAACCAGGAGACAAGAACTGAATCAGAAGCTGTGAAAGAGTGCTACTTACTGGCTTCGTCTCCATGGCTTTAGCTTGCTTTCTTATACAACACCGGGCCAGCTACTTAGAGGCAGCACAATCCCCAAGTAGGCTGGGCCCTCTCTTATCAGTCATTAAGAAAATGCCCAACAGATTTGTGTATCAGGCTTTTCAGGGACCACCAGCCCCCAAATCATGACATGGAGACTTATTATTAATTATAAATGCTCAGCCTTGTCTTATGCTTGCCCCACTAGCTCTTATAACTTAATCTAACCTGTTTCTCTTCATCTATGTTTTGCCTCAGGGCTTTTTACCTTTCTTTCATCCTGTATGTCCTACTTTTACTGCTTCCTCTGTGTCTGGTTGGCTGGTGGCTGCCCGGCTGCCTGGCCCAGGGCATCTCCCTCTCTCCCTCATTATCTTCTTTCTGCAGCCTCGATTCTTCCTCCTACTTCTTCTTCTCTACTGCCTAGCTATTGTCTGTTCTGCTTCTTGTTAGACCAATCAAGTGCCATAGGTAGGCAAGGTAAAACAGCGATACATCTTTACATAATTAAACAAATGCAGCATAAACAAATGTAACCCATCTTTACATCATTAAACAAATGCAGCATAAACAAATGCAACACATTTTTACCTAGTTAAAGTAATATTCCACAACAGATTTTTCCTACAGGCAATCTGCTGGAGACATTTTCTAAGATGAGGTTACTCTTACCAAATAATTCTATATTTGTGTCCTATTGACTCCCTTCCCCCACCTTTAAAACACTTAAAAAAAAACAATGAAAACCAATAGAATGCTCTATTTCTTAAAGGTTCTGCTACCTCCCCAAGCAACATTACCAGCAGGGATCAAATGTCCAAATTCACAAGCCTATGGCTGACTTTTCACATACAAACCATAACAAAAGGTTTAGGGTATAACTCAGTACTAGAGAGAGTCCTTGCCTAACATACCCGAGGTTCTGGGTTCAATCTCTAACAAAAACACACACTGCTCTGTCTGTCTGTGTGTCTGTCTGCATGTCTTTCTCTCTCTCTCTCCCTTGTTTGTGTGTATGTGTGTGTGTGTGTGTCTGTCTGACTCTGTCTCTGTCTCTGTCTCTCTGTCTCTCTCTCTCTGTGTCTCTCTCTCTGTGATACAAGAAAATGATAAAAGCAAACAAAATCAAATGACACTGTGATACTGTGACTATGTCATAGAAGTGTATTCCACTGGCCAACTTCCTGTATGATGTCAAATAGCCCATATTATTATGGACAGCTTTTAAAATGTACTTTTTCAATTAGAATAAATTATGCCTGGGTAAATAGTAAAGTTTATGAAACCCCTGAAGAAAAGCTTTTTCTAAATTACTGTCAGCTTTACAAGGGGAGGCCCAGGGAGATTTATGGTAGAGTTCTTGTTCATTCTTTCTTCCCACCTAGTGCCTCTTGGTGAACAAACGTTTAGCCTCGTTCCTTTTTGGGAAAACAGTGTACAGAGATTTTGTTGATGGCCTTTCCTGAGTAGAAGCAGATAAGACATTTTATGGTAGTGAGATTTAGACTTGGAGGATTTGCTCTTGGATTGTAACCAAGGCAAGAGAATGAGGCAGTTCTCCAACATGTGTTCTTTAGGTTGGCTTTATAGATTGCTTGCTGATTAATGGACTTTGTGGAGTTGTAAACTCTCATAAGGCTGATACCAAGGCTAGTTCTGCTCTTTCTAGTGTGGTTCTAAGTACGTTGTCATTAAGATCAGTTGTTTTCGCAAAAGACAGAGACAAATGACTTGTTTTTTTCATTGGTTTCAAACTAAAACCAGCTCTCCACTTTCTTTCTTGAAAAAAATTCTTCTTACAAATATTATGATCTTCAAATATCTGATTTGAAACTAGTTTTAAAGTTGTTCTACCCATTAAGTAAAAAATGCTCAGGTCAAAAGAGGTTACTTATGAACACTGTTTTTTTTTTTTTTTTAAGGGTATAATCTTGGCGTACTTAATGAGTGAATCAAATTGTGCAATGAATTTCAAGGACTCTTCCTATAAGAGCAATTCTATCCTCATGAGATTTCAATACAATAACAAGCAATAACCACAACTCACACACAACATGTTAGGTTTGATACTACAGTGTCCTGAACAGTGGTTTCAACCTACGGTAGTTTTGCCTTATGGTGGTCATTTAGCAATATCTGGAAACAGTTTTGGTTGATCAAGCCTTCAGTACTGTTGGAATCTCATAAGCAGAGGCCAGAGAAGATGCTAAACATCCTACCATGCACAGGTTAGCTTTCATAATAAAGATTTATCTGGTACAAAATGTCAATAGTTCTAAGGCTTAGAAATCCTGACCTAGAATCATGGCTGAGCCTGGAGAAAGTACTCATGCTGGGGTGAGGAAGAGAGAGAGGGGTGTGTGTTCATTGGCTCAGCTTGAGTGTGAATTGAGAAAAGGTCAAGGGCTTGACATTTTTCACATTTGAGTGTCTTAATGGAGCTATTATTACTTCAAAGATCAAAAGGGGGGAAACTAGGTAAATGCTGAATTTATAATGAAGTCATGTCTTTTCTTGCTTCTTGATTTGCTTCCAAAGAAAAAAAGAAAGGAAATCATCCACAGACTGAAGTTACCACTTTTTAGTGCCTGAGTAAATTAAACAAGAATGGGCATTACTATAGGGAGATGGTGATATCTATGTCTTCATTATAGATTTAGCCAAATGCACAGTGCTCTCTGGACAGCAAGTTGGTTGCTCTGAGGTGTTGGGACAAACTGACATCTTAATCTGTGATTTATAGGGTGTGTCACTTCAGTCACTCAGTTTAAGTTCCTTAGCTCTGTGCTTGCTGGCCCGTTTCTATGCGACAGTTGCTCTTGGGTTGGGAGCAGCTGCTTTCTCTTAAATGCCTGCGCCTATGTTTGCTACATTTCTATGACAATGTGTTCACACCAATATAATTATGACTGCATTAGCACTTGCCCTGTAAAGCACATGATTCAGGGGTTTATGAGGAGGTAATAAAAACTCACTTCAGGCTTAAACTTGTCTCTGGGTGGGGGCAGTTGTAAATGGTCATTGTTGGTTAGGGCCTTCTGAAGTTTGTGGTCATTAGTCCTATTTATGGGTTATTTCTCTGCAGAGCCAAAACTATGTGCTGTAGGATTTAGAGCTTTAATCATTTAGCAAAACACAGAACCCTTGCCAAGTTTCATTGGCATTCATTAATTCTTTCACCAAATATTTGAGTGCCTAAAATGGGCCAGGGGCAGGTAAACAACCCTGAGTTCATGTTCTCATAGAGCTTGGATTCTACACAGGGAAACAAAGCAAGAAGTGGGGAGGGAGAGAGAGGCCAAGGAGAAAGGGGAAGAGAAAGAAAAGAGAAGAAAGGAAAGATGGAGACAGGGAGGGAGGATCTGGAGGAGAAGTAAAGGGGAGAGGATGAAGAAGAAGGAGGAGAAAGAGAGAAAGAAAGAAGAGATGAAGGGAAGAGGGTGAAGACAGAAATGTCACATGCTAAGAGCTTTACCGAGTATTGAAATAGAGTCGTTTGTGGCTAGTTTAGAACAGTAGACAAAGACAGTGTCTTTAGGAGCTTATGGGAAGACAGTCTTTTCTGCCCAAGGCATTCCTGGCAGAGACATCAACTGGCATAAGCCTCCTAGGCTGGGTGGGTAGGCCGGCCCATGGGCTGGGGCAGGAAGGGCAAGGGCAGGATGTGGCAGATGTGATAGGGAGCGGAACCAGGGCAACCAAGCCCTTCTAAACTAGGATTTGAGGCTTGGCCTTTAAAACAGGGGAGGAACGTGGGATGATCAGAGTTTGAAATAGATCCTTTTGACAGTTTGGGTTTGTAGAGGGAGCAGGGAGCATAGTTGGGAAATCCAGATGGTGACATTGTGAACTTGTTTGCAAGGCTGCCTATACAAATGGCCGAGCAATGTCCAGAGAGTGAGAGCCAGACTGCCACTGTTCTCTTGCTGGAGTAAACTCCTGCAGGAGATCTATTCAATTAGGAAGAATAGAGGAAAAAATAAAGCCTTTGTTAGTCAGCTTGTTCACCTGTAAAATGGGCTTTATAATACATGATTTTGCAGAATTGTCCTCAATTGACAATATATGAAAAGCTCTTAGCCCCAGGTGTGTCAGCTGTTAACACTTCAACTACCACACAGACATGGGAAGGCAAGGAATTTTCTTTTTAATTTTTTTTATTTTACTTACCTATTCTTTGAGACATTCATACATGTATTCAATGTGTGTTAATCATATCCAATTGCTCTCAAGACACAATTGAGAATTTTTTGTGCTTGAGTTGAGTAACAGGGGACCACCCTAGGGGCTGAAATAGTTTTTTCTCTGTTCTTCGGTTTTGATGTCTTTTCCTTCTCAAATCTGCTGTACTGTTTTCTTTTGCCTCCGATTGCCCTCCAGAAAGATGGCACCCATCTGAACATGTGCGTTCCAGTGGTTTTTAGAATCATGAAAGAGGTCTGCACTCTTTACAAGCTAATAAAAACAATGAGAGAGAGAGAGATGGAGGGAGGAGAGAGAGAGAGTCCTTCAGCCATCGCTAATGCCTAATTAAAACATTCTCATCACTCTAAAGTGAAATCCTGTACCCATTAGCAGTTCCTCCCCACTTCCCCTTCTCCACAGCCTGTGGCAACCACTAATCTGCTTCCTGTCTCTCTGTATTGGCCTCTTCTGGACTTTTCCTATCAGTGGAATATAAACTATTTGTCATTTCCTGCCCTGCTTCCTTTAGTAGGCCTTATGTTTTCAAGGCTCATCTCTACTACAATTAGTCTCCTATTGCTGATATAGTGTTGAAAATGGAATTTTTTTTGCACCATGGTTATAGCAGATAGGAAACTATACAAGCAAATTTTCTTAATCAAAATGAAGAATATGATAAAGGGTAAGAAAAACCTGGCATAACCTGAAGAAAAGTGGATAATATGAGTTCTGGCTGGAGTTTGTTGATGATTGCTCTTACCTTAGAATGTATCATAAATATAGTATTCTCTTTCTGTACTATTTTGGTGCTACCACAATTGTTCTATTTTCAGTCCCTCTTATAAAGCTGTCTTTCTGGTTTTAGTCCACCCTCCACCCCACTCTGCAACACGTCCCTTTTCTGTAGTCTGCAACAAACCTGGCAAACTACAGCCCATAGGTCAAATCTGGCTTGAAGCATACTTTTGTAATCAAAGTTTTATTGGGCCATGGCCACACCCATCATTTACATATTATCTGCGGCTGTTTTCACTTACCATAATAATGTTGAGTTGTGGCAAGGGAAATCATATGGTTCACAAAACCTAAGTTATTAATTATCTTGCTGGGTATGTCCCAAAAGATTACTGACCCCTGGTCTAATGAGTGAGCGAGGACAGGATCCCAGAGTTTATTTGGTTCTAATCAGAATGATTTGTAGCTTATTGTGACTTCTCTGAGCTGGAGCAACTCATTCACAAAACCATGAAAATAATAAAATTATTTGTAGAAATAATTTTCCCTTTATATGAGGGTAAAAAAATATTATTTCAATGAAAAGTGATGTTAGATTATTTCTTAATATTCCAGGACTGTTGGTGAGTGTAACTGCTACCTTGTGGATTATAAATGTCAAGTTACAACTACATATATTCATACATGCCACCCAGGGCTGCACACAAGCATATCAGACTTGACAGTGGGTATGTTATTTATGCCTTCTTGAACTTGGGGATTTTTAGGTTCCCAGAAACTCCAGCTAAAAGCTTGAGAAACTGTCCACTTGATCTACTGTTATGACCTGAGCTCACACATTTAGAGTCTTGTAATAAAAGCCAGGCGATTTTCATGTCCTTGCCCCTTTACCTGCCAATGCCAACTGTACCATTTTATCTGGGCTGAGGCATTACCTCAAAGCAACCTATTTGACTTACATGTTTCTTCCTTCCTTTTAGACCTGAAGAGTTAATGGCGGGAAACAAAAAGATTATGGTTATACCATCTTGTTTTCTGAACAAAACTGAAATATAATCTTACTTCCAAATGTGTTCTTTATAAAGCTCACCCCTTAATAGCACTGGTCTTCTTGACCCAGTTGTACCCATGGCTCATGTTTCTCATGTGCCTCGTTCTCTTTATGCTTCTATCTTATCCACTAGTCTATGAGCCTTCAAATGAAAACAGCTCTTTTCAGTGCTCAGTAGAGTACAGTACGAATGAGGTACTGAACCAAGTCAGTTGAATCATACACACATCTTTTAAACCTTCAAGCATTCTCCTTCATGTGTGCTGTATGTTTCATCTATAAATGCTCCACATTAGCATTGTTTGCTTGTATTTATTTTATTTTATTTTATTTTTTGGTTTTTCGAGACAGGGTTTCTCTGTGTAGCTTTGTGCCTTTCCTGGAACTCGCTTTGGAGACCAGGCTGGCCTCGAACTCACAGAGACCCGCCTGGCTCTGCCTCCCGAGTGCTGGGATTAAAGGCGTGCGCCACCACTGCCCGGCGTTTGCTTGTTTTTAATACTGAGTCTTTCTATGTTATCCAGGCTGGTGTGGAACTCACTATGTAGCCCAGTCTGACCTCAAACTTTTTGTATCCCTGCCTCAGCCTCCAGAGTGCTGGGACTCCGGGTATGCACCACTGTGCCTGGTTAACACTGGTTTGTTGTTGATACTGTTGGTTGGTTGTTGTTGGTGGTGGTGGTTTTTTTGCTTTGTTTTTGGCTTTTCTTTTTCTTTTTCCCTTTCCTCTCACTCTCCCAAAGGGAGAGAAGAACGATCCTCAATGTCAAGAGGCAGCTGCAGGAAAGCAGCCCCTAGATCCGGCTTCATGCTCAGGAGGGAACATAGGTTTCCTCCTCCGTGGTCTTGGGGCTCTACTCAGTCAGAGAAACTAGTACGGAACTATAGAAATGATCCCTGAAAGTAGAGTCTTAACATTGGTTTTTTTAAATGATGATTTATTTCATGAACTACTCTGATGTGGTTTTTTTCTGCAATGTTGATTATTTTCTACCCTTTAATCCATGAATTTAATTGTCATTAGCAAATCAACTGTAGGCCCTGTGGAAGATATAAAATACTTTCAGGTAGAGTGACAAGTATTAAAGTATCAAAATATGAATATTCATACATACATTTACTAAACATGATAAGAATTCAAATAAAAATGATTGGATGTTATGGAGGAAATCACATGAAGGGCAGGTGATATCGACTAGGGAGTATGAATGTCAGAGTGCTGACTGGAAACAGAATTCATTTCACATGGTAAAAACAAAAATGTGTTGATGAAGGAGCTGTTTCTAGAGATGGGAGCAGAACTAAGGGAACATGGAAAATGTGCTGGTTTCCTTACATGGTGGAGGGAAAGGGGGACAGAATGTGACAGTTAGTGAAAACTGATGCTACTGGAGAGAGGTGGTACCCAGAATGGCACTCAGGTGGGAAAGGAAGTGAAAACACGTGGTTACTTGAAACCCTTGCAGCTCTTCCTGAGACTTTCCAGTGGCTGAGCCCGCCACAGAGCCAGACAGAAGGGGGATAGAGTCACACAGAGACATGCATAGGATTCAGGGGTACAGAGCAAGATACAGGGCCAGACAACAGCTAATGGGAGTAGAAGGTGGAAAGAAGTGAGAAGTCAGGGATAGCCTTTCCTGGGTGTGCTGTGGAAGTGATGAGATGACCTATAAAGGTTCAGAGGTCAAGAGAGGAGCTTTCCAGTTAGAGGGAGTGAACTGTGTGAAGTCTTTGAGCTAAGAAAAAAGTCTTAGGGAACATAGACACTAAAGAAGAGGGAATAAGGTTGCGGTGAAGGGGGCAGGGTTCAGGTCACGGATGTCCTGTGTGTGTTAAAGCCAGTTGGAATGTCAGTCCTAGTGCTGTGGCTGTCTGGTGAATGAATGAAGCAGTCTCACTGAGGACTGCAGCGGGCTGGGAAGGAGAGATGATGAGGTTCCAGTCAAGCATGGGGCAGAATAAGGGTCAGATATTTCACTATAAAAGATAATGTCTTTTCTCTCTGTTCTTGATTGTGATGTGATGGGACCAGCTGTCTCAAGCTCTAGCATTTGTGACTTTCTTGAAATGGTAAGCTGTAGCCTGAAACTATAAGTTGAACTAAAGCCTTCCTGCTCTATGTTTCTTTTGGTCAGGGGGGTTTACCACAGCAACAGAGATGAAACTAAGACAAATTGCCACTGAAAGGTCATTAGAGTAGTGCTGAAATCAGTTGAGAACAGAGAAGCTTAGTGCATACAGCATTGCTTTGCTTACTGGCACATAGTACTAGTACCTTTGACTCATTTCTCCAAGATTTCTCGGTTCCCTGAATCCAGGAATGATCCGTCATTCCCTTTAACCCCATGTTCTACATATACAATAAATAAAATAACAATGAATCAATACTTATACATGGAGCAAGAGAATGAACAATGAACAGGCCTTAAATACGATAGAATGTAAAGATGTGATTGGCAGTCAAGTATATTTAAGTCTTCTTTTTCCCTCTGATGTTTCCTCTACTTAAAGAAGAAATCACTAGAAAGAGTGTTCAGGGAAGTTATTTGGGACCTCTCAGACTGCAAAAATATTGCTATACATACTGCTATGGTTAATGTTGACTGTCAACTTGAAAAGGCCTAGACTCACCTAGGAAACAAGCCTCTGGGAACACCTGTGAGGAATTTTCTGTAATTAGTTAATTGAGGTGGGAAGACCCACCCCAGATATGGGTGGTATTATTCCTAAGGCTGTGGTGTTGGACTGGATTAAATGAACTGAACACCAGCATTCGACTGTCTTTGCTTCTCAACTGTGGATGCAATTTGACTGGCTATCTCATAATCATTCTGTCATGACACGCTCAAACTGTCAGTTAAAATAGACACCTCTTCCTTAGGTTGCTTTTGTAATGTGTATTGCACAGTAGTGAGAAAAGTAACTAAAACACATATAAAATTCAAGTGTAAGCACTACATTTTACGAAGCCATTAATTATGTAGATTCTCTGTCCAGATTCAGCTAGTCCATTTATGTCATCTGGATATCCTTTAGTTGAAAGAATATTGCACCTAGTACCTGAGCTTTGGAACCGAGAATTTTAGTCAAATTCTAGCTTTGCCATAAGCAGCCTGGATGATACTAGCAAAGTGGCTCAACGTGCCTGGATTTCATTTTGTTCATCTGTAAAATGACAATGGTGATATCCATCTCGACATCAAATTTATAACTGGGATAATGTATGTAAAAGTACAACTTTGAAACTACAAATGATTGCATAAGTCTTCATTATCATTTATTAGTATTAATTAGATGTCATGAATGAAGCCTGCTTGATTTTTATTTTGTTTTTCTTTAAAATATTTTGTTATATTTTTATTTTTGAAATTGAAATGTAATTACAGCCTTTCCCCTTCCTTTTCCTCTCCCTAACCTTTTCCATTTAAGCCTCTTGCTCTCTCTCAAATTCATGGCTGCTGTTTCTTTAATTGTTGTTACATACGTGTGTGTATGTGTGTGTGTGTGTGTGTGTGTGTGTGTGTGTGTGTGTGTGTTTCTAACTATATAAATACAACTTGATCAGTTGTTTAGTGTCACTTATATGGATACACTATCAGAAGCGACCACTTGCTATTAGATAACCAATTAGTGTGTTCTTCCCTGGGGAAAACTATTTCTCCCTCTCTTCCTCAGTTGCCTATAGTTCTTTGTCTAGGGGTGTGGTCTGTGAGATTTCCCAGTTCCATGTTAGCATGTTTATTGGTGCTGTCCTTGTTCAGGTCTTGCATATATATTTGTTTGTTTGTTTGCTTGTTTTCCAAACAGGGTTTCTCTGTGTAGCTTTGGAGCCTGTCCTGGAACTTGCGCTATAGATCAGGCTGGCTTCGAACTCACAGAGATCTGCCTGCCTTTATCTCCCGAGTGCTGGGACTAAAGGTATGCACCACCACTGCCCAGCCACAGGACTTCCACATTTTTAAAAATTGTTTTTATGTATATATTTCTGAAAAATCCACAATTATGAAATAAATGCCATTCCTTCTTTCTTTCTGTTTGTATTATTTTGTCTCTTCTTGTGTTTGTTGGTTGGTTGGTTGGTTGGTTGGTTGGTTGGTTGGTTGGTTGGTTGAGTACACTGAAGCTCAGACTGGCCTGGAATTCTCTATGTAACCCACGGTAGTCTTCAGTTCTTGGCAATTCTGCTTCAGGCTTCTGGAATACTAAGATTATGGGCATGCGCCACCACCCCTGATGCCTTTTCTTCAATAGGATGTTATTTTTTTTCTTTCTTAAAATGATTCTAACTTTGAGGTCAGAGAAATAAATAGTTCAGTGATGAGAGATCAGCTAACAATATTTGAGGCTCAGATTCCATCTCCAGCACTGCAATCACAGTTTTACATTTGATTATAAGTAGTGCATTGAAACATTCTTGATACTAACAAAAGTGTTTAAAGTTGCTGTATAAAAATGGTCTCCATCATCACCCTCAATACCTTTGTCCTTGCTCAAAGGAAACATGTCTTGACAGCTTGGTGTCTAGGTTCTTTTTCTATGCTTTCACATATATGCTTTATCTTATACTTAGCTATGATCACATATTTTGTATTATGGCATCTTTTCTTCTACCTTAATATTTTATTTTTACCATTATGTTCTAATAAATGACAGATTATTATGATAAATAGCTTTTTTTATTCTCAGACACACCAGCATATTAGTTGTCATTTGCCCGCGATACTCCTTCACTTTTTCCAACCACTTTAGAGCAAAGTAATACAAAAATCAACTGTGTCGTATGTGGACCTTTGGCACTTCTGGAATCACGATCCTCTTTCATCACTGCACTGTCAGTCAACCTAAAATTTTTGAAAATGCAAATTCTCAGAGGAGTTGGCACTGAGGTTAGTTGCTGAGTTCTCATAATGAAAGGCACACAACAAATTGTCAATAGGGCTTAACATTCAGTTTTTCAAATCTAATGTGAATGCTGCCATTGCCCATTGTTGAAAAAGAACACATTTCCCACTGACTTTTGTGTGGCGGTGTTGTCACATATGAGTTTGGGAAGCTGTATTTGTGAGTCAGTGTGGGTAAGTAATCCCTATAAAAGTCTAATGAGGTTTGCTACACTGATGGTGGAATATACTTATTAACCACTTTAGTGTTTGGTTTGGTGTGGTTAATTTCATGTATTCTAATTTTATAGCTATGTAAAAACAGGATCAAATATAGAACTCTGAAATAAAGCAGAGTAAATTGCATTTTTCTTCTCACCTTTTCTGCAAAAAACAAGCATAGTTTTTTTTCACAAAATATTGATTCATTCAGAAGTCTAAAATCTTGCATGAAATTAATAGAAACCTCTGTTACACAAAGCAAAAATATGCTTCTGCCAGTAGGAGTACCATCCAAAAAAAAAAAAGAAAAAGAAAAGGCTACAAGTCTGTTTTTAATCTCACATTTAGTTAAAGAACAGTTCTGATGGAGGTAGAGAATTGCCAAAGGAAAATGCTTTCCTGCTGCTGAAGAAATGATGAGGCAGGCAGTGGGTTTATTTTTATAACAATGTGTTTTGATCCTGTGACAAATGTTTCACCATAGCCTTAACATTTTTCCTATTCTAAACTAAATTGTGTATGTTAACATTCTGATCTGTCTCAACTTCTAAGAATACTAAGATGTATTGTTGGTGTTGAGGACTTTTCTCTCTGGTTTCCTGTAAGTTTAATTCAATTACACGGTTGTTGAGTGTTTCCCGTTTGCAAAGTACCAGCTAGAGTACGCCTAGTCATAGAAAGATAGTTCAACCAACATCTCCCTATCAGGGAGAAGGTGAAACTACCCCTAATTGATTTAGGTACAAACAAGAGAGCAATGTCTTCTTAAAAAAAAAAAAACTAGAAAATGCTGAAAGGGAAACCAAGGAGGGAAATAAATTTAAATAAGAAAGATCCTGGAGGTCTTGGTAAACATAGAAACAAAGCCTTACATTTAAAGATGGGCAACATTTGATATTTTGCTGTGAGGGTTCTGGCGCTAGAAACCATGTCTAGAGGAACTGAAAAGGTTGAAATACAGCACAAATATTACACAGTGGCTGTCTACTTAAGGATTTAGTGCTGAGGCTAGACCTATACTATCCAATATGGCAACTGCTACCAACATGTAACTGTTTAGATTTATATTTTAAAAAACAAAACTAAATATTCAGTCCTTCAGCCTCACTAGACACATGTTAAGTGCTTAATAGGCACTGGGAGTGGGGGGAGGGGATACTGTGGTAGAGGGAATGGTAGAAAGATTGCTGATCATTACATTTCACATTTTGGCATATACCTGGAGGTCTGTTAAAACACCAGTTGCTAGGACCCATCCCTAGAAATTCTTCATTAGTAGGTTTGGGATGCAGCCTGAAGTTCTACCTTTCCAGCAAGTTTGCAAGTGATGCCCATGCTGTCAGGCCAGGGCCCTCATTATGAGTAGCCTACAAGTGATTACTACTCTGAAGTCTCAGTTTTATTATAGACCAATACACATACTTTTCAGCAGTAAAAAGATTAGGACAAAAAGTGTCTGAAAATTAAACAGTACAGAATTAAAAGCTAGTAAATTCCATATGCGTATATTTAGATTTCAATAACTGCAATCAGAAAAAATTTAAGAAAAAAAGAAAAGAATGTTTATGGGGGGTTCTAGATGTTCAATCTCTATGTGTGCATATGTAATGTTTATGTGTATGTTTGTGTCAGAGAGAGAGTGAGAGCGAGAGCGAGAGCGAGAGAGAGAGAGAGAGAGAGAGAGGGAGAGAGGGAGAGAGAGAGAGATGCATGTGGTAGAGGTTCCCACTTGCTAGAGTGAATATGTGTTAATCAGATAGCAAACATGGGTGCTGATCTTTGAGTTCCACCTTATTTAAGGCCATCTCTCCTGTTTTCCTCTGTGCACACCAGGTTAGCTGGCCTTTGAGCTTTCAGGGACCTTCCTGCCACCATCTCTAATCTCTTCGGAGTACCACTTTCTGTAGGTTCTGGGGATTCGAACTCAAATATTAACACTTGTGTGGCAGGTGCTTTACCCACTGAGCTCTCTATCCAAGCACTTCATTCTTTATTTCTTTATATCTCTCCATTGTGAGTATTACTAAGAGGTTCATAGACAACCTTGATCTATACACCACACTGTACTTTGGATCAACTTAAAAATCTTGCACTTCAGGCTATTTATAATAGCAATTTCTCATGGCATTTGAGTCATGCTTAAAAAGCAATGATAAAGTTCAAATTATCAAAAGAGAAATGAAGTAGCAATAGAAATAGCATGCTTCCCAAAAAAGGAAATCAATTCCAAGGTCATGACAAATCCACAAAGAAAGAAGTAACTGTGGCAGACAGGAAAGGTCAGATGCCAAGTATATTGTCATCATAGAGTCAGCAGGATTGGCAGCTAATTGGATGAGGGGTATGAGGAAAAGATGTATTTAACGATGCTGTAAAGTTTCAGTCCTGAACAATTGGAATGGTGGCAATGGGTGTCACCAAAATAGGAAATACACAGGCATCTAAATTACTTTACAATGAGGCACACATGAAACTCTTTTGGGTTCTCTAATATGCACTCCACTCACCTGTGTGGGTTTTTGTAGGCTCTTAATGGATCCTTGTTTGAGAAATATACATAATTATACATATCAGAAAGGCATCCTGTTGGATGAGTGATTCATACACAGATTGTTTGTGTGTGAGATGGGCAGTCAAAATGGAACAGACAAGTGATATTCTACCCACTCAAAGTAGTAGGAAAGACAGTGTATGAATTGCAAATTTAGGAGTAATCTAGACTTCTTGAAACACTTTGAGAGCTCTTTGAAGCAACGTAATCTCTTGGTGTTTGGGAAACGTATTTTTGTTTTATACATACAAAATCATATCTACAAGAACAACTTATCATCCTGATAAATCTTACTGGCATTTCTTAGGTCTTCTATCATCAATTACCCGAAAGATTACTATCCTCTTTTAAATATGCACTTTAGTATTGGAAGTCATTACGTGGCAACAATTTTAAATCTACAAAAACATCTGGTGAGATTACCTTTGGATTTGACAGATGTTACAGAACACTGGGGAACTTCAGTAACATGAATAAATCAGTGTCATGATACACTAGAGAGGTTGTGGGAAATAGTCTCAGATCACTAAGTGGAAGTTGATATTTTCCTTTCTTGTTCAATATTCATAAACCTCTGTCAGATTTAAACCCACAAACAGTCTCATGAATTGGTCGTCCTAAGAATCAGACTTCAGGTTATATAATATATACAACAAGTGTCATTTTCTAGAAGTTTGAGGCCAGTTCCCATAATGTCAAAGAAGCAGATTTTATTTTTAGATATATGTCTTACTCCTTATGCTTATAGAAGTTGATTATTTAATTCTTATATTCCCCAAATTCAGATATTCAGAAACTAATATGTGGTTGGGGTTTCTTGAAAGCTGATATTATACCCATAAACTTTCACCAACATGACTGCCCAAATCTGAACTAAACAAAGACAATCTAATAGACATGCCAAAGTGGACAGGAAAAGTCTACGAGGCCTCAACCCTACCCAAAGAACCATGGGCAACTAAAGAATGCTGAGAATGAGAGAAATAGTTTTCCTCAGGGGACAGCACATCCAATACCATATAGTCAGCCCTGAAAATGTACATACAAATAACATTTTACAGACTGAGCAGGCTCTATTTATGAATATATATGTATATGTATATGTATACTATAGATGTATAATATATATACATATATGCATGTAGTAACAGTTAGTGAAAAAACAGGCCATGAATTTGAAAGAGAGCTGGGAGGGGCATATGAGAGGAGTTGGAGGGAGGAAAGGGAAGGGAGAAATGTAATTGTAATTATTGGTGACTTCTCCATTAATATGTTTCTCCATATACTTGTTCCTTGAGAATTAGCAATTGTTCCTTCCCTGATAGGAAGGGAGCCATTCTTACAGATTGTAATTTCCCTTACAAAACAGAAGTTTCTCTTACAAAATTGTAACTTACCTTGGTTTCAAAGCTTCCCCTATATCTGATGCATCTTAAAGTAGTCATTTCAAAGGAATTTTGATGCAAAGGGGACATTTGGCATGGCATATTCTGGTCTCCTACAGTCTGGTTTTGAAGTGGCATATTTTGATCTCCTAAAATAACACAGTTACAATTTTCAGGGATTAGAACATGGACATCATGCCAGGCATAGTGGTATACACTTTCACTCCCAGCACTCGGGAGGCAGAGGCAAACAGATCTCTGTGAATTTGAGTCTAGTCTACAGGGTAAGTTCTAGGACAGCCAGAGCTACAGAGTGAGACCCTGTCTAAAAAGGAAAAAAAAATGTGGACTTGGCTGAGGGCCACTACTCTGCCTACTATACCCTGAGCCATCCCCACCCCATACTTCTTATCTCAGCCGTGCTTCATCATCCATCCATCCAATAAAAATGGAAGCTTCAAGCTACCTCCCGTGTCTCTTTTTCTTTCCTACTTTACATAGAAAGTTTTCTGGGTTATAATGTTGTAACCTTTTGTTATCATGTCCTTGATTTGGGCGCTTTTTTGCCTACCCTAACCCCCCCAAAATACCATTTGAAATTGCCTCTCTGACTCCCCTCCTAGTCACCTAGTTGGCCACATTTCTGATTGGGTTTCCAAACCCTATGCCTTCCTGTTTCACAATCCCAGTGTTCACCCATGCTCATGTCATGGTGACTTTGCTTCTATGTTCCTGCCTGCCAGAAAAGTCTTTCTCCTTTCTCTGGCTGATAGATTCCAAGTGATCGTCAGAATCCTAAAGCTACATCAGTTTTCGGCACTATACACTTCCTATGGTGCCACTAGAAGATGTGACTCTCCTCTCCCCTAGTGTGATCTCATTGTTACATTTATGCTCATTTATTTGCCCTACAAATAGTATCACTAGATAATATAAATAATTGGAAATAAAGAAATTAGCTGGTAAAGCAGTTGCCACATTCTCCACCTTGAAAAAAAAACCAAGCTGTTTAGCTGTTTGTTTTCTTATCTCGATGACTGACAAGAACCTTAAAGTTCGAGTTTCTGTCTCACTCACTGTGACCTCACTGTCAGAATAGAATCTAGAGCACAAGAGGTTTGTAATGGTTGTGTGTAGTTGAGTTGGGTGGATTGTTTGATCACTGTTGCAATAATTTTATTCAATGAACAAAAAAGGAAACTTAATTTTGATGGAAATTCCGGAATTGAGTATTCTGACATCATGTCTACTAGAATAGACATCAAAACTTCTAAGCTCTGTCTGGATTCTGTAACTAATTTGTTCTACATGCCATGAGGCTGATCAGCTGACCATTAAGAACTTCTATGATTTCGTTTTTCAAAATTGCTTATCCTTCCTTATGACCAAGATCTCAACAACAGAAGTAAATAAATAAATTCACAAACCACCCTGTGGTTTGTCACTGTGATTCAGCATTGCACAAAATGACACATTTTACTGGGTTTTGCAGATTAAGACTGTTGCAACATCTTGTTCCTTCTGACGGAGACTTGGAATGAAAGCAGACCTTCATGCCTTTTAGTAATTTGGACAGCTACTACAGAGGGGTACCTCTTCCCTCCCACCAGCTCTCCTACTTCCTAATTAAGCTCCAAAGCAGAACAGACTTCCTCCATTATTACTTGACGTGAGTTGTTCCTTTAGGAACCTGAGGTTTAAGAATCCTTGAAGCTGTCACCAATTAAATGAATGAAAGAACTGTCATTCTCTTGAAGCCACCTGGTTTTCAATGAACCTTAATATACTTGTTGACATCCTTTGGTCTTATTTCTCACAACGTAAAACCCATGGGATTGCCAGTCTTAAATAAGGAAATGCTAGCTTGTAGAGCAGTACCTATTACAATCACTTGACAGGTGGAAACAAATGTGTAACATCTCTGCCAGACTCAGGGATTTTCCTAATGGCTACATAATTCTATGGTGTTCGATGCTACGCTTCCATCATGAAGGTTCTCAATGTGACATATGGAAATAATTCAACCATAGCAAGTAGTGAACATTACACTTGACCAGAATATAAAAATCCATCTATACCTACTGTCCCCTGGCCTCCTTTCCCCTCTTCTCTCCAGTACTTTGAAGAGACTAAAACTAATTTGGGTTATATGGTTTTGTGTTCAGTGTGGAAAATTTCTAAAAGGAAGTTTCTCAATCCAGATTCTTTACCTTTCTCTTTCTTTCCAATCTCTCTTTCTCACTCTTCCTCATCCAATTTCCATCTTCCTTTCATTTTCATTATTTTTTATAGGGTCCCATTTACTTCAGGCTGGCCTGGAACTTGCTATAGACCTGAGGATGTCCTCAAACTTCTAATCTTTTCTGCCTCTACTTCCAGTGTCCTGCAATTACAGGCATGCCCCACCAGGGCCTTATATGCTAAGCAAGCACTGTGGATATCTCTAGACTCCAAATTAACCCTTTATGTGTCTTCACTAATCATACATAATTCTCATATGTGCCCTCTGTAATCCTTATTCTCTAACTTTTCTAATGCCTGGTGACTTCAGGCAAACCTTTATCTTTCCCTCTCAGTCTTTCTATCTTTATTTGTCCCCTCAACTTTATCCTTTCCTCCTGCCCACCACCCACTGTCATTCAGACTCCCCGCCCCCAAATTTTTCATCATGTTATTTGCTTTTTAGTACAAAATAAACCATTGCAGAGCAAGAGGAAGAGTCCCCCACCCCAGCAAACAAAAAGGAGCTTTAAATATGTTTCTTTAGCAAAGAAAACAAATACTATTGAAATGTAAAATAGATCAAACAATAATAAAGAGCCTAATATACTCATCTGTAACACCCTTGAAAGTACTTAGAAACTCTCTTCAGAATTTTACAGAAGCCTTTTATCCCATCTATATTCTGTTCAAATTACAGCAATTCTCCCAGGGCATCAAAGGTAAATCAACTTTAGAAACTATTCCTAATGAACTGTATTTTTCCATTTTGTATTTTTTCTCACAGATAGTCAATAAGACTGCATTTCTTATTACTTAAAAAAATTACTATGAAGGAACTTTGAAAATTACTCCAAAAATCTTGAAAACATCTGTCTTAACTAGAATTTGCATTTAGGTTTCCAAGATAACTATTTCCAAGAACCAGTGGTCATTTAGAGGTGTGGGTTCCAGTGTGTGCATTAATGATCACTCTGGGGTTCTATGTATTCATTCTTATTTGTGTTTAATGTGGCACATGCTTCCTGTTCGAGATGACCAGCATTAGCTCAGCTTCCATTCTTTGCCCTGTTACAGTCCATATCAACTGCAGACTCTGTCCTATTTTTGCAACAGTTACTAAGAGTTTATGTCTTCATGCCTTCTGTGATACCAAAGAAGGTGTATTAAAACAGACATGGAGATACAGGAAATAAAGCAGGGCAGATGTGGACAAGAAAGATGAGAAGGGGAATAAACCAAGACAAATATGTTTTAATGTTATGGGAACTGGCTCTGTGAGAACATTTAATCCTAGTGTACCATTTATTACAACATTACATTTTAGACAGTTTACTTCATCTCCCCAGACCTTGGCTTCCTTGCCCAGAAAAATGAAGTAGAAAATAAGTAATCAACACAGCACAGTGGTCCTGTTCAAATGAACTGAGGTAAATTACCTAATGTGGTGCTTGCTTTCCTTTGTGGAGGGAGTGCTTCATGTTAGTCTGAGAAGGTGGAGGAGAGGGCCTTCCAAGACATCTGTCTGATATGCTCCAATAGACTTATGCTATCATTTCCTCAATAAGCTATAGCTATAATATATCTTTTGTTTCAGATTTCTAAAAACAGCTTTTATTTTTTCTCATTGTGATTTTGAATACCATTACTTCTTGCTATTTTCGTACTTTAAATATTGCTGTTATACGTTGGTACTACTGGCTTATTTAAAACTTATTTTTAACTCACCTTTACACAACTCTAAGACTGGCTTTCTAGAGAGAGTTTTGTGGAGTGTTTGAGAAGTTGTAGCTGTTTTGAAGTATTAGTCTTTTTATGAATATTTCTTTCACATCCATATTTGGCTCTTTATTATTGTTCGATCTATTTTACACTTCAATAGTATTTGTTTTCTTTGCTAAAGAAACATTTCTATACCACACTGCTTTTATTCACTCATCCAGCAGAACAGAAAGGCATATAGGCGTCTGTATACAGGACGGTCACTCCAAAGAGGTAGGTCACTCTTTGGAGACTGAGGTGTTGGTGAGGTGAGGTTAGCTTGGAACTTTTCCTATTCCTCTGATCTCCTAGGTCTCAATCCTGATATCTGGCTCTGTGTTTTTTATTTAATAAGACCATTTAGAATTAATTCATCTACATTAGATTGCCCTGGAACTGGAGTTAAGAATGATTGTGAACCACCACATGAGTGCTAGTAACTGAACCTGGATCCATTGCAAGAGCAATGCATGCTTTTAACTGTTGAGCCAACTTCCCAATACCATAAGTGATTTTTAAAATTCAGAAACCCGCCAGGCAGTGGTGGTGCACGCCTTTAATCCCAGCACTCGGGAGGCAGAGCCAGGCGGATCTCTGTGAGTTTGAGGCCATCCTGGGCTACCAAGTGAGTTCCAGGTAAGGCGCAAAGCTACACAGAGAAACCCTGTCTCGAAAACCAAACCAAAACAAAACAAAACAAAAACCAAAAATAAATAAATAAATAAATAAATAAATAAATACATAAAATTCAGAAACCCTAGCTAAGACAGGCCCTGAGAGATTTTTTTCCATCCATGCTGGCATGTCAAGTAGTGTTGGCATTATGCAGACCTTGCTTAGGTGATCATATTGTTGAGACTTCATGGATGTAGCCCCTTTGTCCTAGATGACACTGTCTCATACCAGATGTCTTCTTCCCCTGATGCTTATCATCTTTCCACCCCCTCTTCAGTGATATGTCCTGAGCCTTAAGTGTAGAGGTTGAGTTGTAGATGCATCAATTGAGGAAGGGCACCCCAGAGTCACTTGTTCTCTGCATTTTGATCAGTGTGGCTTTCTGTAAGGGTATCTGTCTGCTGAAAAAAAGACTCTTATTTATTATTATCAATTAGCTGTTTTATATTAAAATATTTGTGTTGTTTCTTTAATAGGATATACAATGTTGTATTATTTGGCTGCCTTGTTACTGAGCCATTCATATATTACTGAAAAAATTCTATTGGGTTTGTGATTAATTTTTCAAAGTTTTACTAGAGTCTATGTTTGAGTATTTAGCTATCAAATTCACTAACGATTTTTTTCTTGCTCAATTTATCAAAATTTTAAAATAGAGACCATAGTCATCTCCTAACGTGGTTTTGCTTACATGGAGACTACTCCAGGGACTCTAGAAGAACTCACCAGTAAAGCAGTGATTTCTGGGTTTCTATTAGATTTCTGAGCTTGAAATAGGAACTTAAAATGTTCAGTCTCTTTAACAGTTGAGGCTTTTTCCTCTTTATTATCCAACTTTATATTATTATCTTTTCAATTATAGTGACTTGTCAGTATACCAAGTATAAACAAACTGAAATATACCTACAACTCGAATAAAATGTAATTTTAACTTTTTGTTATCTTACTAAAATTTAGATATTTGATTATGGTGATAGTTATAAGTAAAGTATTTATAAAATTCATGTTAATGAAGATATATTATATGTATAATTATCATCTTCCACTAAGAGAAATGATTTTTATCAGGTAGTTTTTATTTTGGCTTTTAATTAACTTGGCATGGTTTTGGATTAATTAAGTTTTTGCCAAAATGTTGTTTATAAGTACATTGCTCTTCCATTCAGTAATTTGATTTTAAATACACAACAGTAAAAAAATGAAAATATTAATTAGAAAGATTTCAATAACTGGAATCTTAGGAGATTCTAGACTTACTCCCTCTGAGCATAGGGCAACTTGAATGGATGAGCACATGGTGGATATCACAGCCATATCCTTGATTTCATAAGAAATTTTTAATAAAGCAGAATACAGCCAACTAATTCTCAGCAAACAATGAAATCCAGTGTTCAAAGCAAGACAAAAATGTGGCTAGGAAACAAAAAGATTAACTACATACCTGCAGATTCAGAGGCATATGGATTCACTTCAGTTCTAGTGAATGGTATTTGGGAGCATCAGTTAACTGAAAACCTAAGATAAGGAAGAGAGCAAACAATGTACTCAGATGCTTAGTTGATAAATCCCAACATCTGCAGAGCAAGTCATTAAAGCTGCTCGTCTCTGCATTGGTTAGAACACAGTGACTGAGAAATGAGAAATGTCCAGATTTAAAACACACACACACACACACACACACACACACACACACACACGCACATGTATTTGCACACACATACACAATAGCTCTGCCAATTCACCAAAGATAAGATAAATTTCCCTATTTATTTATTTATTTATTTATTTATTTATTTATTTTAGTATTTTATGTGTAAGGGTGTTTTGCCCACATTCATGTCTATGTACTACATGAACACAGTGCTAGATAAGGACATCAGATCCACTTGAACTGGAGTTGCAAATGGTTGTAAAGCACTATTTGGGTGTTGAGAATCCCTCTTGGGTCATCTGGAAGAGCAGCCAGTGCTCTTAACCACTGAGCCATCTCTCCAGCTCCTCCATGTTTATTTAAAAATGACTATAGGGCCGGGCGGTGGTGGCGCACGCCTTTAATCCCAGCACTCGGGAGACAGAGCCAGGCAGATCTCTGTGAATTCGAGGCCAGCCTGGGCTACCAAGTGAGTTCTAGGAAAAGGCGCAAAGCTACACAGAGAAAACCTGTCTCGAAAATCCAAATAAATAAATAAATAAATAAATAAATAAATAAAATAAAATAAAAATGACTATAGACACATACATAGTACAGGATGCCCATAATCATAGCACTCAGGAAGCTGAGGCAGGATTTCCAAATGTTCAAGGCCAACCTAAGCCAATCCTGTTGGCAGAGGTGTGAGTGAGCCAGGCCTGATGCTGTGAGCATGGGAGAGCTATCCCCATTACTCATCTGTCATGTGGTGGCATGGGTAGAAAAGAGATGCCCTCCCCCACCCCAACCCATCCCCACCCATCAACACCTGACGCAGGTGGGAGAGCTGGCCTGGAGGCTATATGAGTGGGAGAACTGCCCCTGCACCCACCCCCACCAGCTGCACTCTAGGGAGAGCAGAACCTCCCCTGGGCAGCACAACAGAGCCAACCCCATTGGCAGAAGTGTGGGTGAGCCAGTCCAGAAGTTGTGAGCATGGGAAAGCTGTCCATATTACTCATCTGCCATGTGGCAGCATGGGCAGGGGAAAGATCCCCCGCACACCCCACCCGCTCCCGCCCTCCATCAACTCCTGAGGGAGGTGGGAGAGCTGGCCCTGAGGCCATAAGAGCAGGAGAGCTGTCACTGCCTCTGTCAGCTGCAGCACTGGGAGAGTGGCCCCTGCACCATGCCTGGGCAACACAGTAGAGCTGGCCCTGAAGGTGTAGGTGTGGGAGAATCAACCCTGAGGTATCAGGGACTATGGGGGTCCAGCCCCTCGATAGTCCCTTCCCAGGGTCCGGGAAGAGTCTACAACCAGCTGATAATTAATCTTTGATGAAAAGAGATGAATCTATGTACACAAAACTCCTTAGTCCATATACTTTATTACTCTATGTCGGTTACAAGCTTGTATTCTGCTCTCATATTTAGCTCCTTTCTTGCCTGATTTCTCTCTACACTTATCTGCGGTCCCCTCTAGGTTCTATCTTAATTCCTTCATCTTAGTTCTGCCCCTTCTAGGTTCTCATCCATCTAGTTCTTTCCCATATTGTCTCCTCTCCCGTCTCCTTCTCTCTCATCGGTTTCTTCCTCATCTAGTTCTTCCCCATCTGACTCTTCCTCATCTTCCATCTCGTTCCTCTAGTACTCTCTTCTAGCTCTTCAATCTAGTTCTTCCCCATCTCAGTTTGTTCCTCTCAAGTTCTTACCCATCTAGTTCTTCCATTCTCTTTTCTCTTCTTTGTCCTCTCGTGCCCTGGAAGTCCTGGTATATATACACTTACAGCAGTAATCCCTTGGCAGTGCAAAACCAGGTCTTCAGGGTCAAATGGAGGGGTGATACGAATCACATAGAGGGGCAATAATAACTGTTAATTATCATTTGCAACCCCAAAGGGAAGTGACAAATGGAAAAATAAATAAACTAAAGGCTAAATTCGGGTAATATCTAAGAAGAGGGATCTTATGTGCTCAACTATAGTCTTAAACGTGATTGGTAGAAAATGTTAAGAATCTATAAGTTGCTAGGTCAATGGGAAAAAGTAAAACTGCCTTCTTTTTTTCCTGTGGCTCCTATCTGTCCAAGCTATCTGCCGTTTTTCTGCAAGGTGGGGGAAGATATGCTCAGTCGCTAGGCAACCTGTATACAGCTAGATGCCTTTGGTGATAGTTAAAGGGAGATCTGGAAGTGGAGGTAAGATTTAGGAAAGCAGAAAGTTAAGCTTATTTGGCACATCCATCAGGCCTTCTTAAACAGGTAGCCTAAATGCTTAAGTCTGTTCTTAGAGAGTACAGAGGTATCTCTGATAAGGTACTTTCCTCCATCTGGCGATGGACCTGGCTGGATGACGATAATTACAGGGAGGCTTGAACTGGGGTTCAGGCTGAACATAGCTGTCAGTGCAAAAGGTTATCTAAATATTCCTAGAAGATGTTAGGTAAGGAGTTAGAGGTCTATAAAGTTAGTAAGGCTGTAAGAAAGGAGGGTATGAGCTAAATTGTGTAAAGCTATTACTTAATGTCCACCTGACCTAGGCGGTGTCTCCTTGTGGAATTTACCTTAAATCAGGAGACTTGCATGTGGGCTGTTATTACTGCTAGTCCTTGAAAGTGGCTAAGGAGATATCTGATTCCAGTGAAAGCCTTTCCTGAGGCTGTTCTCCAAATACCTTGAACATCCAGAGAATGATCAGTCCACACTGTTAGCTCTTCTTAGGGAAAAGTCAATTGGGAAAACTATGAAGCCACACATGATTTTCATAACAGAAGACAGCTGATATATAACAAGACAAATAACACCAAAAGCTCCTTGGAATATGCCTTCCTCTGGAGGAATTCCTTGATCTCTCCAGGTAGTGACATTGCCATAACCAGCTGAGTTCTTATGATATATTCCTGCAGCCTGCAGCACTGAAGATGTGAAATCATCCAGAGAACTGGCTTGGCCCCTTGCTCATTGCTACAAGGGGGGAACTAGCTGGGGTAATGCAGGAGAGCTCACCCTAGTGGTGAGGACAAGGGAGAGCTGATGGGCTGACCAATCCTGCGACTACTCAGGCCCAGAACCAGGTTTATGTATTGGCCCATCCCAATATCCACCCCATCTGTGATCTGCTGGAGCATGTGAAGGGGCAGGTCCTGCAGACCCAAACCTGCAGGATCTCTATGACACAAGCCAACAACAGGATAATCAAGAGGAGTTCCAGTGAGGGCCCTGCACTGGTAGTGTAGCAGAAACCAGAGGCCTCGAACCATGGCTCTTTGCAATGAACATGTGCAAGTAAAGATACATGGGTAAAAGGGTATATTTTGTGACTCACTGAGTCACACTACAGCTTCCGTAATGAGATTGATTTTTTTCTTTTCTTTTTTCCCACTCTTTTCTTCTTTTTTGTCCTCTTAAATTTTACTTTACTTTATTTGGGGCGGGGGAGGTTGCAAGGGCAGCGGGCAGATATGAAGAGACAGGGAAATGAATGGGATGGAGATGCATGATGTGAAAGACATAAAGAATAAATAAAAAGAAAGTTAAAAAAGTTCAGAACCATTTTGAACAATTTTAAGAGTAGATAGAAAGAAATTGTTAATTAGTATAAAATGAAAGATATAGAGTAGCTTTACAGATTAATTTTCCTCTCTCTCTCATAAGGAAAGGGAATATTAGACATCTAATTGATGAAAGAGACATTTCTCCTGGGATTTCAAATTAATTGGCTGCCTGCATAAACACTAGCATTGAAATGTTTTATCAAAAAGCTGTATCATAGTCATCCATGTGTGATCTTCCAATAACAAGAGAATCTTCTGCATACCTTTTTAAATGTGGTTGAAAATTAGTCCCCTGGTGTCGGCATGAAGCTCACCTCTGTTTTGCATCTCCTCTGAAGTTTTCCCAGTTCTGGGATCCCAAGTGCAAATGATCACTGTCATCTCCCAGAACAAAGAACTGCACAACATGGCATCCCCTGACAATGAAGGAGCCAGTGAGTGAAACCCATTGTATGAAGCAAGGACTCAGAAGCTAACTAGATTTGGAGAAGAAAACAAAAATCTAGGAGAGGGGGATACGTGAGTGGTTTCAGTCTTGAGACCTTTCCTCACTGCCCCAAGCTAGCTGTTTTTCTTGTGTTTGCCACATTAATTCATTAGCAATGACAAGTCTGAGGGAAGAGATGAGGGCAGACCTGGGCTGACACGTTGCCATAGTGATGACATTTGAGCTTCTTTGGAGTGGTGAATCTGATTAGGCAGTTCAGCATTTTTCATCATTTCACTTCATTCGATACAGAAAGGAACCCTTAATATGACTGTTTCATGTGAATTTATATTACATTTAAAATATAAATATATTTCATACTTTCTCATCAATAGAAACAATAGGACAGTTAAAAATTCAGCTTTATCATCTCTGCTGAGTTTACAGAAATCAATTGCCCTAATGCCATAATGAATTGGAACATGAAGCCAGTGAGTAGAAAGAAATGGCATGCTTCATGCTCAATTATTTTTTCTTCCTTCTGTCTAGGGCTTATGGAGCTCCATCGAAAGATTCAAAGTTTCTGTGTTCTTGCCTTGATTTATTGGCAAGCTTGGAGTTAATCTCTTTATTGGAAAGAACAGGAGTGGAAAAGAACATGAAGGAGTTGAACTTGATCTTTGTTTAGAAATGTCATTGTTGAAAGCCAAGCCAAATACAAAGCATCTTTGGTTCATATGTGCTTCTTTGAAAGAAAGGGAAAACCAAGTCCTTCTAGAAATAGGAGAGCTTTATTGTTGAAGAAAGCCTTGTCACCTCCGAATTTTAGAAGGCAGGCATGTGGCAGAGAGTGGCAGAGACAAAGGGAATCCCAGAATCCCAGACACAAAGGACAGAGCTTGCTTCTCCCTTATCTCAGTATCAAATGCCTTTGTATAGCACATATAAGCAAATAGCCAATAGATGGCGCTATGTGGTTTCATGCTAAGAGGAGAGTGTCCTGTTTTTTCTTTTCTTTTCTTTTCTTTCTTTTTTTCTTTTTCTTTCTTCCTGAAGCAAGATTAAAAAAGGGTTAGCTCTTACTTTAGTTTTCCTATCTTATCATGCAGGCTGCCAAAAATACCAATTCTAGCTGTTGTAAAGTGCCATCGTAGGCCATTTAGATCCATTTTGAAAACAGACAGAGCAGAAAAGGAAAATAAAATAATAGGCCTCTTTAAAGATCTGCATGCCATAATGCTAGATAGCACAGGCTTGGTATCATTTGAAAATAGTAGAAAACACTTATGGTTCCCTGAAAATGTCTTCTCTCTGTACACTTTGTTTCATGGTACTCTGGTGCTATTCTGCACTAATAGCAAAAGATTTCATTGAGGTTTGTCACCATAAAAATTGGCAAATGTGAAATGAGCTCTAATGCATTAGCAGTAGGGAAGGGACATGTCAGTAGCCATCCTGAAAGCATCCTCTAACTTGATGCTCTGAATGGAGACTTGGCATCCTCCCAGAGATCAGTCCCAGCCATGCCTCCTCTCCAGGAAACAGGCTTTTCATTTGGAAAAATAAAAGAGGAGGATGAATGTGACCATTGCTAAAGATTCTTCCAGAACAAGCATTTCTAGAATGTCCATCGTGGTGGCTGAGTTCCAAGAAGAAGGGACCATAGTCAGAATCATGGTGTATCTGCTTAGGGCCAAAAAGTGCTTTGTGGTTTCCTAGAGGTAAGCTGTGGACACCAAGTGGGCTGCAGACACCATGTGGTTTTGGAAGCAGTGACACGGGATAACAAGTGGGTCATGATCTGTGTCCTCCCTCAGCTCTCCTATAGTGTGCACATTTAAAGCCACACATCCCTTTTATTCAGTAAAACATTATTTCTTGATTGCTGAAAAATAAGTTTGGATGATACTGCTGACTTTTCGACATCATAGTTGGGTATTTTTCCGTTTGTTCTCTTTTTTTCTTTTTTGTAGAAAGGGCTCTTTGTGTTTATGTCAGCTTTAAATGAATATTATTATATTGATATTATAAAAATCAGAATATTCTTTGATCTTTCGGTTCAGCTTAAAAGTCTTGTTTTTCTGCTTATAACTTTTTTACCTTTTAGTATATAACAAGAACAGATGCTTTCATAAAGGATTTGGATTAGGATTCAATTTGAGTTAATTTGAATTCAAACAATTGTTCTCATTTATAAACTTAATTAGCTAAAACTTCTTATACTTTCTAGCCTACAATAAGGACACTATGTTCAGTTTTTGCCCAATTGCTCAAGTACCTATCAAATTGGGCAAATATAATTTCAACATACAAAATTTCTTTAGAAACATTAGTAGTCTTACAAATTTAATAAACATATTTATTCATTCAATAAATGTGTGCATTTAATCTCATTAATACTTAAAATTTAAATATTTCAACTTATTACCATTAAGATTTTTAAATATTTACTTTGCCATTTAAACTTTCAAACATTCTCACATAATATTCTAAATACCCAAGGTTATTTTGAGAATTGAAAGGTAACCTAAAGAGTCTAATATTATTTACCAAATAGTCAAATCCTCTTATACTTTCCAATTATAAACATAAATCTAAAACCAATTTCATATTTAGAATTGCTATCAAAAATTTAATAAACTTCATTATTTGAGAAATATTTATTGACCAAGCAAATATGCTCATTTTCTACTGTACCAGAGTCTCTTAAACATTAAAAATATTTTCAGTCACATACCTAGATTGTCCTTATTTTTACTAAATGTATTAATAAACTTAAAACAAAAGAACTAGCTAAAGTTAATAAAAGTTAATGAATGAACAAGGTTAATAAGTGAAGTCCATTTATTATCCACAATGAGTTTCCATGGCAGGCTAACTGAAGATAGCTTTGGGTTGTAAGTTTTGACTGAAGGTAAAGGGTGTGAAGACCACTCTCACCCAAGGTATGTACCCTGAACCCCAAGAGACATCTGTTTTTTATAGTCATTGTGTCAACATTCCACTCCAAATGTGTTTTTGTACATAATTCTTTAATCTTATTTAGACTGAAAAGAGTCCTTTTTCTTTGTTTTGCTTTCCTGGAAAAAAAATAAACACTGAAGATATTTGAGTTCTTCTCTACAGATAACCCAAAATTACTCCATTGTATTTCAAGTCACTGGTTCAGTTCCTACATACAGGCTTTCCCCAGGGCAACATCAGCTATTGTCTGAGAACTGCTTGTTCTTATAGAGAAGAAATGCTCTGCAGATCACCATAGATCTCCAAATCTTCTTCAGCCCTGGGCCAGGATTGACACTTGCACTTGTCCTGTGCTCAGCAGAAAGGATCTGTAGTAGACTCCTGTCCCTTTCCAATCCATGAATAACAATAGTACCTTCTCCAGTCGTGATAACCAAAAATGTTTCTAAACAGGGCCTAATGATATGCACATATAATCCTAGCACTCAGGAGGCTGAAACAAGAGGATCATGAGTTCCAGGCCAGCCTATCTAAACAATAAAAATCTCTGTAGGCACTGACAAATGTCATATGATAGCAAATTCACCCCCTTACAATTATATATGCATAAATGTTGATAGCCACTAACTTGGGATGGCTACCTATCCACCCAAGGCAAAAGCAGAATAATGGGCCATTTATAGAATAATTGGTGATTCTTTTTCTTACTTCTCATCCTGTCTTCCACTTGTTTCCCCTGACCATTGGAAGGTATTTGAGAGCATGCCCTGCTCAGACCCTAAGGCAGGATTCTCTGTTTCTAGGAATTGCACATTGACTTTGTTTTTGTAGTCTTCGTCTTTTGGAATTCATATCTACTTCCTAGATAAAAACATTCGGTGTCAGCTTTTAGCCTTTTTATTAATAATAGTTACACAAATACTACTTTAAGATGTATTTTTACTTTTATTCATATGTGTGTATGTATATGTGTATTATGTACATATGTTTGTATGTACTTGTGGATTTGTGCACATGAATGCAGTTGCTCTCAGAGGCCAGAAGAGGGTGCCAGATCCCAGGAGCAGCCCAACATTGGTGCAGTGAATTGAACTTGGGTCTTCTGGAAGAGCAGTAAACATTCTTAATCACTGAGCCATCTTTCTAGATTATAAATTTTACTTTTAAAACATTCATTTATTGCCACATGGTGTGAGGGAAATAAACTGCAAAAAAGTGTTTATTTTCAAATCAGGACTCCAGTTTCATATAAACTTCTTGCCTCTATGTAATCCTTACATTAAGAGTGATGAATTTGAATTTTTTTAAAGCCCCAATTGGCAACATTTTTGTCTATAATGGTTTAAAACCATAAACAATCAAAATCTTTTAGTAAAAGAAAATAGAGTCTTAAAACTGGGAGTATAGACAGGCTCAGAAATGAAAGGATATGGCTTGATCAATCATGTACTACTTTATAATTTCTTCTTGTAACTATTAGATGGAAAACAGGCAGGACAAGTAGAATCAACTGGGCAGCCTCACTGTATCTCAGAGTACCACTTTTGAAATTAAGAACAGATTAAATTACATATTAAAATAAATATCACACAGTGAGATTACTGAAACCCATTTTGGTAAATGAAACATTTTGAAATGTGAAAAACTGGGCGGGGGGGGGGGGATCACCAGATTGAGTTTACTCTACATTAGGCTCTAGGTTATAGCAGAGGTCGTCGTGAACCATTCACCAACATCTGCACACCAAACTGAGCTTGCATATGAACACTTCCTTGGCATGTTCAGGCAGCTGGAGGAATGTGAACTCAAACACTGTGTGTACTTCTGCCTAACATTTCTTATAGGCTGAATGTGTTAACCAGAGCTCTGAGGGGTAACCCGTAGTGAATACTGAGTGTGTGTGAGAGTCTGCTAACACGATGAGGGCTAAATAAAAATGGTGTTATCCAATGCCTTCATAAGGAGATTTCAGAAGCCCAGGAAGAACTTGCACATGGAAGTCCTTAGGAAAAAAATATATTTAGATTGGTAGTCCTGTTGATTATGATTTGGAAGGAAAAATGTGAGTTGTCTAACAAGGTTTCCATCAAAGTAGGGTGAGGTAGTGTGCAAACAGGTGGGACTATTGTTGCATTGGTGCCCCATAGACCCAGCATTCACACAGGTGAACGTAACAATGACTATCCTAAACAGAACAATTAGAAGTTCTGTCTTGCAAATATTGGGAAGATCTGGGCCATGAGCATAGATACAATGAATAAAACCTAACTTTATGGTTCTACTACAAAAATTCCAATATTTCAAAACTAAGCCCAGGGAAAATAGTGTAGATAGTAAAGAAACTTCAGTGTGGCTATTGTTACCTACCCTGATAGCATCATAATCGTGTCTTCCTGCTTGTTGTTTTCTCAGCTCCCTGCAAGCTATAACCCACATATGCTTGTGCAAAGTGTCATTGGAAAAAAATAATTTTATCTGCTGTTATTTTCATACTATAGCAGTAGGTTTATGAAATTGTGACAGAGACTTTATGAAAAAAAAAAAGCAGAAAATGTGTACAATATGTCCCTTTTCACAAACAGTTTGCCTACTCCTGGGAACGTGATTGAACAACCCTTTTCAAACTATGATTACTTATGCAAGGAAAACAGAAAAAAAATAGTGAACATTTTGTCATTGTTTTGTACACAGAGGGTCATGGTTTAGATTAGAAAACCTCTCAATTGCATCCAATACTTATTTGAGGAAGGTCATGGGGGACAGGGGAGGTATGAGAACATCCATGTGTGTTTGATTTTCTTTCCGGTTTTTTTTTTTTATTTCAAAATTGATCTGTAACATTAAAGTTATGTCCAGAGCAATATAAATAGTTTGGTGGGACTCACCATTTTTAGTAAATATTTCTTTTTAGGTCCCGAGCAAAAAAATAATAGTAGTCTTAATACTTGAATTTTTCAGAAGACTTGAAGCAAGGAAAAGAGAGAGGTTATGGAAGCAAAGCCAGAAAAAAAAAAACTAAAAGTTAAACAATAGTATGCAGAGCATGGGTGGGGTGGAAGACTCCGAGAGGTCCCTGCCTACCACACACAGCTCAGGCAGGGCAGGTACCACTACACTGAGCAAGTATGTGGTGGAGAGTTGGGAGAGAAAGAGAAGCAGAATGGTTTGTGCACTATAAAGAGGCAGAACTAGAGACATGAGGGTGGTGAGGAACAGCCTGATGTGAGTAGCCTGAGCTGCCACCTGGGGCCATGATGATGCTCCAGTCCATGCTGTCACTGAGGTCCATGGCCAGACATGGCCCTTGGCGAGGGCAGCAGGAGGGTTCTGGGTCCATGTCCCTGGCCCAGGTTACCACTAAAGGCCATGGAGACATCCCTGGTCTGGGCTTCTGCCTGGAGCCATGTTAATGTTCAAAGGCTGTGCAAAGCTGGCCCTGCCCTGGGCAGCGTGGGAGAGCTGGCCCCAAGGGCATGAGAGTGAGTGGGAGAGCCGGTTGTGCCCCTTCTGGTTGCAGCACTTGGGAGAGAGGCCCCATACCTCACCTGCGTAGCACAGGTAAGTTGGCCCTGGCGGCAGCATTGGCACGGGTGAGCCAGCCCAGAGGGCGTGAACGAAGGAGAGCTGGCCCCACCTCTCACCTGGACCGTGTAGGAGAACTGGCCCTGCCCCTCACCCCCTTCAGCAGACCGGAGAGCTATCCTAACACCCAACGTGGGCAGTGTGGGAGAGCTGACCCTGATGGAATGGTTGAGGGAGAGCTGGCTCTACCCCTTGCCTGGGTGACCTCTGTCACCACCCAGGCCTAGATCCAGGGCTTTGAGTTGGCCTACCCCAATATCTACCCCATCCATGAACTGCTGGAGCATATGAAGGGACTGTCCTGCACAACCAAAGCTACATGATCTCCATGACACAGGGAAACAACAGGATATCTGAGATGAGTTCTGGTGAGGATCCGGTATTGATAGTGTAGTAGAAGCCAGAGACCTCAAACCAGACCAATGATTCATTGAAATGAGCAGTTGCAAGTATAGCTGTCTGGGCAAAAGGGTCTACTGTGTGACACACCATGATACAATGAAGCTTCCAAGTCAAGATTTTTTTTTTTTTGGAGGGTAGGTTGCAAGGGCAGAGGACAAATATGGATGAATGGGATGCATGACGTGAAATTCACAAAGAATCAATAAAAAGATTTTAAAAAAAGAAAAAGAAACAAAAAAGAAAGAGAAAAATAGGACAGACTATAAATAGATTTTCTCTTGTACATTGTACTAAATAAAAGAATAGACAGCAGTGGTTATGATGCCGTGCTGGACAAATTGCATGTTTTACCCACTGATTCCTAATTTTCAATCTAAATATTTGAAGTATTTTTACTTTTTTTGTGAGTCTGTGTGTATGTGATATACATGTGCACATGTATGGAGAAACCCTAGACTGATGTTGGGAGTCTTTCTCTCTACCTCATTCTTTGAGATACAGTCTCTCAGTTGAACCCAGAGTTCACTTATGCTACTTGTCTATCTAACCAGCTTAGTCTGGGGATCCTTTGTCTCCACTTTCAGAGAGCTATAATTAGACAGTCGCCACACACAACTGACATTCACACGGCTTCTTGAGATCTAAATACAAGTCCTCACACTTGAGCAGCAAGCACTTTACCTGCTGAGCCATCTCCCCAGCACTACTTATTCTAAGTCTTGTTTTACATATGTACCAGCTGAAACTAAAAATTGAGGGAGCTTTCCCTCTATTTCTATTAGAATTCTCTTGGGATTACATGGTATACTATGAATGTGATGTTGGGTCAAATTTAAAAGTAAGCTCAAGAAATAGACTACTATCAATCAGTGCTGCAACACAAACCTTCATAATAGTGATTTAAGGACATGCAAGCTAGCTCATGCCACAAAACAAGCCACCTAGGAAAGGTGCAAATCTACACAGAGAAATTCTGTCTTAAAAAAAAAAAGCCACCTCACTACTTCAGTGACTTACAACCATCATTTTTTGCATCTCCCCAATCTGCCGATCAGTCAACTGGGAGTAAGCTAATTCATGCTTGGCTGTGGGATGGCTCTGCTCTAAATGCCTGTCATTTCCCCCTGGATAACTACAGGCAAGCAAGTCCAGACAGGCACTCCTCGTGGCAATAGGAGTTAAAGGCAAAGAAAAACATTAAAGACCTTGAAGCCTGGGCTCCTGACTGACACATTGTCATTTCTGCTTCATTTCATGATCCAAAAGAAGTCACATGTTCAGGTCAAGAGACAATGAAGTTCACCTTGCCCACCCAGGGTTCTGCATCAGACAAAGAGAAGAGGCTGGCACCAATATTTCACTCATTGATTTGATTGAAATTTAAAGTATTTTTATTATGAATATTGAAATATAGGGTTATCTGAAAGCCAGACCCAGACCTATATGTACCTTCTACTGAAATTGCCTTGCAACAAAAGAAACAGCCAATTATTGTTATCCACAAAGACTTGAATATTAGATTCACATGGAAGCTTTAGTTGTCCAGTTAGGTATTCGAAGGCCTGGGGAATATAAAAGCTGAACTCTTCCTTCATAATCAATAGTCTGTAAAACCAAGGACTACAATTAGTGGTCAGAGGGTCAGAGAAATGGGGTCTGAGTCCTATCTCTGGCCTTGAGTGAAGGGAAATGTGACATCTTGAACTGCCCAGAAGGTCATTAATAGATAACTATCTAAACCTGATTCCTTACAAGATTCCTGTCTAGCAGGAGGCTTCACGATAAAGAACAAAGGCATACCACTGCCACCTCTGTAGCAGTCAAGCCAAACAAGCCTGTCAATCACTTGGATGGGACAAAGTCCCTTAGGAAAAGCTGCTTGTTCTAGCGGCTTTAGAAATAGTCTAAAGCCTCCCTAAAATGTACATCTTTGCAATAATCCATTTGCCTCTACTTTACCCTGTAATAAACTCTGTCTTCTGCATTACACTCTATGTAGCTTATCTGCACATCTTGTCCTGATCACAAGGACCAGGCAAAGGGGAGAGTCCATAGTGAAATCCTGAAAGACAGCCTCACAAAGGGTTTCTTGGATTCTGATTGACCACCTGATTCCTGTTTTATTCTAAACTTTGCCCTAACTGTGGCCAATACTCTCATGCATTTGGTGAGAGAATAAGACATGGTGGGTACCTGGTTTCACTGGCTAAATAAATAATTTATTACCAGTTAGGGAAAGCAGCATGTATTTCATCTATAGAAAACTCAATAGTGCACAAGAATGTTTGCATGTGTGTGTATCTGTGTGTGTGTGTGTGTGTGTGTGTGTGTGTGTTCATTAAAAAAATAAAGAAATTGAACACAGGATCCACATTTTTAGACTTCTATAACAATTTACTTAAAAATATTAGTCTACATTTTGGGAAAAGGAATCATTTCTTTGCTGTCTGCTTTGCTGAATGAGAGATAATGATCTCAGCTGTGCGATAAGATAATAACTTCCTGCCATTCTCAAGCACTTATATGGTCATTAATACAAAATAAAAGTGATAGCAAAGCTGAGACAATTTGCTTCAAGGCAGGAGGTATTGATTGGTGAAAATATTCTATGGCTCCTACTCACATTAGGAGAAAAAGTAAGGCAATTATTGACTTTCCCAATGATTAACAGGCACTTAGAGCAAGGTAAACAGTTTCTGCAAAATAGTGCAATCTTTTTGTTTTTCGTTGTTTTGTTCCACATGACAAAGGCAACTCCACATTTACATCCTCCTTTCCAATTAATGCAGCTGAAAAAGCCCATGTTTGAGTCATTTGTGGAGACAATATGAAAAGAAATGTCAAAATTGTGTTGTTTTCTTTGGTACTCGGGGCATATCCAAGAAACTAAAAGTCATTTTCCAGTGTTTGGCTGAAGAATGTGAGTTTGTATTCTTCTGTCCGTACTGCAGAGAGCTGTCCTAAGCACAGCAGCAGAGGGACGGGAGTTCAATGTCTGCAGCAACTGTTGCAGAATGGTGTAACCCCACATTTCTCAAAGGCAGTACTATGTACTTGTATTTTACCATAAAGGAAGCCTTCATTTTCCCCTGACTAGGACTTTATCCACACCCTGAGCATTGACCTTCCACGAGTGTCCTTGGTGGCTGACAATTTTTTGACACATTTGACCCCAAAGTCATATTGGTAAGGAAAGTACTTGCCAGTTGGTCTAAGGATGTCACCAGTGCTGGCTATTTGCACCTCAAAGACGGATTTTGTGAAGCTGTCAGTCAGGAGACCAACCAACCTAGACCTCATTCAGGAGGTCTGCTGTCTTTAGCAGTCAGTCAATAATTCCAGCTCATGTTTTCCATCTGACCTCTCTTGCCTAATACAGGAAGCAGTTGAGTCTACTTGTTCAGAATAGTTTTCCTATCTGCACTAAAGTTATACTTTACAAACCACACAGTCCCTTCGGCTAGAGAGGAAAACTCAAGTGCTTACTTGGCTATGCAAAAAAGAGTTGAAAATGGGGTTTGAGTTTCTGTACCAGGTGCCGAGATTTGTGTGCAGAGATTTGTGTGTAGAGCATGAAGCATGGAGAACTGAATGGTATAGATGGCCGGGGGAAAATGGAGCAGAAGGGAAGTGGTGGAGAAGCAAGAACAGAGCTTTCTCCAGAGAAGGGAGAGGCTTCAGATAGTCCAAAAGGGGGGGGGGGAGCATCCCAGGGTGCAGTCAGTGAAAAGGCATAACTGAAGCAGAGAGAAGAAAGGGAGGAAGGTCAAATCACCAGAAGGATTCCTTATCTCACATCACTACAGAAAGCAGATCTGGTGTGTCTATGTGATCCTGTCGCCAACCCCTTCACATTGCAGGGAAAGCCCTGAAAATAGTCATTTGAACCCAGCATCATCACCGTTTCCTCCAGCTACCTTAAATATGAAACTGTAATGCTTAAACAGATATGTCTTCATTCTATGGGAATAACTTTATCTTCAAGAGGAAATAACGAGAAAGGTGACATGATTTTAGCCATACTTTCATAGGTACCAAAATTACCAAATTAGAATAGTATATTTATGAGTTGTCAATAGCCCTTGGAAATAGGGGGGAGGAAGGGAGGAAGAGAGAGAGGGGGGGGATTTTTCTAATTTTCTTGTATCTGGGAGCTCCTGAGAAGGTAGGAAATATTTTACAGGATAAGACTGAAAATGGGAAAGGTTATCTCATAGGAACATCTGTAATCATTTGCCTGTCAGGGCAAAATTAATTAACTGTGTACAGATTTTAAATAACTTGCTTCATCTGCTTGCTAGATCAATATAATTTATGACTTGCCTTCCTTAAATTTTTTCAGCTTTTCCTAAAGTTTGAGAATAAGGTGTTTAATCTATTTTAATTAGAGTTGGAGAATGGTAACATACTGATAGCTATAGTTTAAATACTCTTTTCAAAAGGATATGGGACCACTTGGAAACCTAACAAAACTCTTTGTCAGTGGTTTACAGACTTAGGTGAGGGTACAGAGAATAAAGAAGCCAACCTACAAACAAGGCTGATGTGTGTCTTGTCTTGAAAGATAAACTTGTCCTTTATGCAAAGTCCAAAGAAAATTACGATATCAGTGGACTTACCTTAACATGCTTTAAAGCCATTTCCTAAAACTAAAGTAAAAATTTGAGATGCCCTTAAAGCTGTGTTGATATTATTTTTTCATTCTCTTCTATTAAATTATGTCAAAATAGAAATTCTCTTTTATAAATAACTGCTTGAACAGAACATTTGTTTTCTTGATTTGATAAGTTCCATTTCCTGCTAAAGGAAAATTCAAGAATAAAAATATCCACTTTAAACTATGTAATACTTTTCTGCGATGGAGAGGTTGCTCAGTGGTTAAGGGCACTGGCTACTCTTCCAGAGGACTTGGGTTCAGTTCCCGGTATGTGCATGGTGATTCTGTAGGTCCAGTTCTAGGGGATCTGGCACCCTTTTCTGGCTTCTGTGCACACCACCCATGCAAGGGATGCACACACATGCATGCAGACAAAACACTCATACACATAACATAAAAATAAACCGTGTAGTCCTCTTCTTTTAAAAACTAAAAATTAAGATGGAAAGTTTCAACAATTAAAAAGTTCTTTTCTAGTGAGATAGCTTCAGAAATACTTAATTTTACCCAAACATGACTTGTAAAAATTCCTCAGACTTCTTGGAACTACATGCATAAACCTCAACAATAACAGCAATTATTCATTGTAGTTTTTATTTCTGAAACTGCTTTTGTTAAGCATTCCATCCCGTTGATCTTGCATATGGAGATCACTTAAGTTGCTCTTCGGAAATTTTCTCGAATGGATACTCGTCAATATTTTCCTGACGGCAGTGTTTGAAGCCTCACACTTTGCCACCACTTTCAGCTGCTGGTGACAAACATACACACCCACTATAGACTCTAATCAAGAGAGTATCATTTTCAGCATGGCATGGTGGCACATGTTTTTAATTCGAGCACTTGGTAGGCTGAGACCTGAGGATTATCAATTAGACTGAGGCCAGCCTGTCTGACATAGCAAGTTCTCGAACAGCCTGGCCTATACAATGATACCCTCTCTTGAAAAGAGGAAGGAAGGAGAGAAGGCAGGGAGGAAGGGGAAAAAGAAAAAAAAAGCATTTATTTTCATTCATCAGCTCAATAATCTAATTTCTGCAAATCGAAATTGCAAATGTGCAGTATGTTATCTCCACCACTAGCAGCATCACCTTGACTCTTGTTAGAAATGCAAATGAGGGGACCCTGGCCACACTGCCTCAATCTGGAAGTCTGAAGAAGGTAGGACCAGCAATTTGTTTTACCATGTCCTCCAGCTGGTGCTGGAAAAGGGGCAGGGAAGCTGAGTGTTTCTGAGTCAGCAAGGAGGGGACAAAAGGAGGTTTTAAAGCTGAGGAGATAGCTCAGTTACTAAAGTGCCTGCCACATACTCATGAAGCTCTGTTTTCAGAATCCCAGAACCCAAGTAAAATGCAAGGCATGGTGGTACACATCCACAACCCTATGCTGGGGAAACAGAGACAGGCAGATCCCCAGAGCTTGCTAACTAGCCAATCTTCCAGATCAAGTGAGGGACCCTGTCTCAAAACTAAGGTGAACAACAATCAAAGAAGATATCCATCCATCTTAGACCTCTAGTTTTGCCATACATACATACATGAGTGTACATATACACAGATGCATTCCTACACACACACACACACACACACACACACACACACGGGATGAGAGTGCCACCAGTTAGTTTCTAAGTCCAACTCAGATTAGCCTGACAATGCTGTTTGGACCCAGTGTCCCAGCAAACTTCCAGTCACCTTTACAAGGAATTCTTCCCCTCTTGTTACTGTGACTTTATTCTGACGTGCATATCTTCTAACTAAATTTTCAGCCCTCCAGAGGAAGGCTAGATGTCTCAATTGAACAATTCCTCTTCTACGCAATGTTAGTTTTCTTCTCAGAAGAAAACGCATTACTGCCCGCTGCACTGTTTTGCATTTACTTTCTTTCTCTGTGTGCTTGCGTGTGTGTGTATCTCCCTCTTCCGATGTACACATACATGATTGTTCACATAGCCTTGACCCAAGCTTGTGTGCATGACTTCATGTAGTAGGAATGTCCATGATCTCAGACTCCTGTCTGCAAAGAGAGGGAGTTAGACTAGATACTCCCAAAGGCCTGGAAATTCTCTGAGTCTACAGACCTTACATGATTTACTTGTCTCTTTTTAATCCACTATACAGTTTAGCATAATAACTAGATAAAAATCAATCTTGTTATTCTATTTGAAATGTGCTTCCATGAATAAAAAGCTGTTTATGAAATTTTACTTAGTTACAAACAATGCCTTGATTTTTATTTCACTTACATATTCTACATTATACTTTGGAAACTTGTTTGTAAACACCTGTATAAGTAAATAGCATAGGATTTTTTCTCCTTCTGAAAGAGATTAATTTATATGGACTACAGAAACATCCTCTGCCATAAATGGCTATTTGTTACACAGTGTTAATTTCGATTCTCTGTATGAGGCAGTATGTGTGCATAGGTACATCTACAGAGAGAAATAAAATAATACCCTTTATATCCTGGTAATTAATTCATTAGATGATGTTATGTTACCAAGAAAATTGGTAACAGGTTCATATAACAGAGCAAAATTTCATTCATTGGGGAGTGGCTCAGTGGTTAACAGCACCAGCTGCTCTTAGTTCCCAGCAATATGGGGACTCACAACTATCTGCAACTCCAGTTCCAGGGGATCTGATTCTCTCTTCTACCCTCTTCAGGCACTGCACACATGCAGTGCACATACATACATGAAGGCAAAACACTCAAACCCACAGAATAAAAATAGATAAATTCTTTTCATAAATTTCATTCATTGTATATGTTTTATAAAGCATATGTGCTTTCTTGCTTGCTTGTAATTTTTTAAACGTGGATGGTTGGGAAAGCAATCAGCAACAGGAAACAAAAACAAGTGTGCCCCCTTTCACCAGCTGTCCCAACTTGAAATTGTCCTTGAATTTCTTTACTTCAATAGGCCATCTCTGACATTCTGAAATATCTGGAACTCTTTCTTAGTTTACCAAGCTGTTCATCATGTGTCTCTGTTTCTCTGAGAATTATAAAGAGATGGGCCCACAAGGCACTCCCAGGCATTCACTGGGAAATTGTTGAAATTCTTTCCTGCTGAAGGATGCTGGCTTGCTCCATATTTATTAGTTCATCTGGAATTCCACAGCTGCCACCTGAGCTTTTATGCTGTTGATAAGGATCCTGGCTTAGGGGTGGTGGGATTCTGTTTTGGCCATGCTGTGATCTGCCTTTTACAAAGTGTCTTTGCTGTGAATCATGAGTCAATCTGTTCTTTTTCTCATGCTCCATGTGAAATGACAAAAGTAGCCTGCCCTAGCTACATAAAAGCATCATTTGATATTGAAATTGTGGTTTTGAAAACTCCTTTTCCCCTGCTCATTGCCAGGCCAGTTACTGTCTCCCATCAGTAACTCTGAAGCAACAACAACAAAAGAATTTGTATAATGAGCGATAAAATCTTTCAGTATTTTTCTTTTCATTTTCTACTTTTTATTAGTGCTTCACAGTAGAAAGCAAAATTTTGTTTTATTACTTTGTTGTGCAGTGAGGACCATACTTGTATTCATACTCCTTTTTATTTTCCAAAGTATTTCTGTTTAAGATATCAGTTGATAAACAAACTTAAACCATATAACAAGTAAACAGTATTTACATTATCATTTGCACTCTTATTCTCGTATCAAATTGCCTTTAGCACAAATTTTTGCTTTTTTTTTTTTTCAAGACAGGGTTTCTCTGTGTAGCTTTGCACCTTTCCTGGATCTTGCTCTGTAGACAAGGCTGGCCCCAAACTCACAGAGATCTGCCTAGCTCTGCCTCCCGAGTGCTGGAATGAAAGGCATGTGCCACCACTACCCAGCTCAGCATGACTTTTTCAAACCTTTCTAACTGTTTCTTCAGAATTGTATTAACAACCACCTGCCTAAAACATAACATATCTTAAAATCAAACTTAAAAGAAAAAAAATAGTTTGATGTCATATGTTTGGTGTCAGTCTCTCAACTTTGGCTACCTGGAAAAATAATAAAAATTAAAAGTATGTTTGATATATGGTGCACCTATATAATGATGGGTTTTGAATAATGACTCTTTGTATTTGTGATGATGTAAACTTCTGACAGAAATATTCTCTACACCTTAGACCAATTGTTGATATACCAGTGGTCATAGAAAGTGGCCCATGGTCCCTCAAGTTCTGCTAATCACTTCCTTTTTTTTCAGGGGGTGGGATTTCAAGATAGGGTTTCTCTGTGTAGCCCTGTCTGTCCTGAAACTAGCTCTGCAGACCAGACTGGCCTTGAACTCACAGCTATCCACTTGCCTTTGCCTCCCGGGTGTTAGGACTAAAGGCATGTGCCACCACTGCCCAGTTTGGCTAATCACTTCGTGTGTGTGTGTGTGTGTGTGTGTGTGTGTGTGTGTGTGTGTGTACATACATGTTATACATATACATATATTATAATTTTTTTATTAAAAAAGAAAAGATTTTCTTTCCTTTTACATTACGCTCCCTCCCAGAACATCTACCTTGGGAAATGAATAAATGATCATCCGGTAGGGAAGATTTTATTGATCTCAAACTTCTCTGCATTTGAGAATTATTTTTACTTAAAGATGAAATTTCAAGGCAACATGAGACGTAATTTAAATAAATATTTTGCACCCCCTCCTGCTCTTTTCTAATAGGATAATTTGGCATAAAAAGATGTCAGAAAACTCGTTTGATACAAAAGTATGTGCAGTTCACCAACATTTCTTTGTAGGAATTCAGCATATAACATAAAAAATGAAACAAAAACCAACTGCTCTTTTTTATACAGTTTGACAACCTAAATACCTCTTTCAAACATTCTCTGTATACTTATTCTCATTAAACTACAACTATCCCATTTGTATAGCTTTCCAGGAGATTTGTAACGGAACTAAAGAGGATTTGGATTTCTTGCTTGGACTTTTGACAAGTCCTACTAACAATATATCGTCTAGGTTACGTGTCTTTATAGCCTAAAACTTCAAGAGGCTTTGCATAGTCAAGATTGCTTAATGTAGCTTTCTTTACCATATTTACAATCATGACTCTTGGAAGGTTATTAAGCTTAAAAATTCCAACATT
The DNA here is from genome assembly GCF_949786415.1 of Peromyscus eremicus. Classification (NCBI taxonomy): domain Eukaryota; kingdom Metazoa; phylum Chordata; class Mammalia; order Rodentia; family Cricetidae; genus Peromyscus; species Peromyscus eremicus. The sequence continues at coordinate 20,292,198 of NC_081439.1, read as the reverse complement.
TTTTAGCACCCAGTTTGCTACCTACCAATAGATCAGTATATATTTTCTAAATGTATGTCTTTGGGGCCCAAATTGGAAATAGTTTATACTGTTTTTTAAATTTTTGGAAAATTCATTTTCAAACTCTAGACACAGTAGAATCTTTCAGACTTAGTCATTGTTAGAACTTTTTATGCAGGGATATCTTTTCCCAACATGGACTGTTTTTATTCCTGTGAGATTTTAAACACCTCTCATTTAAATGCTTTTAAAAATGTGCCCTGGATATGTCTAATGAACAGTCCTTGAAAACAGAGTCACCTTATTTATAAATTCAATTCTCTTTCCATTCATATGAGGAATTTTATCCTTCCTCAGGGCATATATTTAATAACCATAAATGAAATCTGAAATTATATATGAGCACTGAGACCCAAATTTGCTACTCATTTTTTTCCAGTGGAAATTTCATAAGAGCTTTGGCATGGGAACACAGCAGACATTTAAGGCAGACAGAATAATATGGTTGGCCACAGGGCTCCAAATGAATCCTAACAGTTTATAATCAATAATTTGCTTACTAGGGAAGACAATCTTTTTGGCCAGACCAATACATAGCATCCCATTTATTCTCTCAGTTACATAACCAACTTCCTCTAACATTTAGCAAATCCTGTGACTCCCAGAGATTTACCCATGGAAGCTGGGGGCTTAGCACTTATTTGTCTTTTAAGAGTTCCATTTCCATACTTTTTCCCCACAAGAGTGTCCTATTTCTATTGCCCCAAAAGCCACTTAAGCAAACATAGGTCAGATTCAACGGGCACCTGAGAGAGGGGCTGGCCATACAGAGAAAGAAAGTCCATGTCACCTATTCTAAAGCAGACACTAACAGATAGAAAGGGGTCTACTTTAGGTGGCAAGATCTGCGTCTTCTCCTTACAGTCATCCTGTTGAAGTGATGACATCTTTGCTGAGATCCTTTATACCTTCTTCTTTTATATAACGTCTGAAGTTTGTTAGTGTGGTGAACTCAGTACTCTTCTAAGGAAGAATGTTCTTGTTGGAAATTTCAGAGTAGGTTGAAACAGACTATGGAGAAATATATTAACAGAGGTATTTCTGGTGATGAAAGTAGGCTACATGTTACACATTACATAATGCAACTAAACATAAGGATGGACCTAAAACCATCAGGGATAATCCACTCTGAAGAAATGAGAATCATGCAGAGCTGACTGCAGAGAAGTAGAAAGAAGGGCTCCTTGGAATCCTAACATAGCTTTGATTGATTCAGTTTTAAGTACTTTCAGTAAGATCCCTTGCCAAGCTTACGACCTACCATTTACTGCACATTATAGATGAGGCTGTTCTTTAGGATGAGATCACACATATGGCAACTAACCCATGTATCAATAACTAATAACCTTGAAGTTGGATTTACTTGTCCCATGAACCTTTCTTTGTTTTATGTTCCATCACTTTTCTATAATGATTATCGTTCCCACTGACTTTTGGGGAAAATTAATTCATAACAATCAATTTCTCAAGTGGACTACCTAACATTTTAGTCAATTCATATAAACTAAGAGAAAAGTTTATCTCAATATAAAGTCATCAATAATCTAAAAGTACATGCTTATCCATAGTACAAACCTTTTTCTAGTTGTTCAGGGTTGTTTCTAAAACTTTAATGTTATCAATATTGACACACTATCTCCATTTGCTTGTTTCACTTCAGGTTCCACAAAGTGCACCTAATAAATCAAGAGCAAGTTTTTGCATTTAATTGTATTTTGTCCCATGAGAAAGGTGACACACACTACACGTGGACCTGAGACAGTGAAGTGCTGGCTGGGCTGCCACTGCTCGCTCTGAATCTGAGCATTGATTGTGACAGCCTACTAGATCAGCCAGGGCCAAAGAACAATGAAGCAGATAGGCAGGAGGCACTGCCAATGGCTGACAGGAGAGAGGCCAGCTGGGTGGGAGAAGCTGGAGCCAGTTGTCAATGGAAATGTATTAGTCCCAGAGCAGCAAGGCTATATAAGCTCCTAATGATTTGGGCTGCTAGGATCTCATGAACTGTTACCATCTTGAGCTCACTAAATTGATCCCAGAAGCTTAAAAATGGACACACTTTAACCCCCTTTTTTTCTCTACAATATCAGGCCTAGCTGTTCTTAGTTTATAGTTTTGAAGGAGAACAGATATGATATGAGGAATTTTTAGAAGATGTGGACAAATCTTAAATGCATGGTATACACACCTTCTAGTAAAATAATTCACATATTCAGGAATGGAAGCAGGGATGCATAATGTGTTGACTCCAAATACATACAAGGGGGAAGTTAATGAATTAGAAAGATTTCCATGCAGAAATGCGTTTAAAGGGGAGGGGAAATTTTTAAACATATCACACAAATAATCACATATCAGATAAGGAGTAAATTAATAAGGCAAGACAGAGTGCAACTGATATCACAAAAGATCTTTAAAAAGAAGAGTTGTAGTAACTGTCCCAAATATTCAAACCAGGTAGACCTGTAAAGAACTTACCATCTATGAGAATGATCAAAAGGCTTTAGATTTTCTTAGCACCCATATCCCTTGCCTGAATTAAGAACATTTATGTAGTGCTTAAATGAGTATGAGGTTGTAGCTTTTGAAGACTTTCTGTCCTATGAAATTCATATGTATTTGAGTTCATAATGCGCTGTGAATATTTTTGGATCCTCTGACTCCCAGATTTCCTAAAGAATTCTTGTCCCATCTGACACTACATTCTTAATGTTAGGCTAATCCTCATCAACTCTGTCCTTACCTATCTCTTCTGATTATTTTTGTAGGGGTGTAAAAAGAACAGGGAGATGCTAGGATTGGATTCAGGAGTTTTACCACTGAACCACTTCTTCAGATCCCATATCCTCAACTATTACAGATCTCTCAGTATGTTTCCCTCCTCCTAGTCTCTCCTCCCTCACATCCACCATTCATAGTGTCATGAGACTGAACCCACTGATTTTTAAACTGAGTACCAAATTTCAAAACTCAAAGCCTTCATGCCTCCACTTCTGCTTAGCTGGTTATCTGCAACATTGTCAATGAAACCATGGGCCCCTGCCAAACCCTGTCTTCTCTTTCTATCACCTATCACTCTCTCCATAGCAACTCAGGTTATTCTCATTTAGCAAATTATGGATCATTTGTAGAACAATGAAAAGTTTTTTGTGTGTCTAGTATCAGAACTCTTGCTAGGGATATATTTTTAATTATACAGTGAAATATAAGAGGTCTGCTCAAGCAACACAAAGTTTCTAAACCTCTGACATGAGACAATTGAAAGAATAGGTCCCATCTCAAGTAGAACGTGTTAGTGTTACAGCTCAGATATAAAGGTGTCCTGGTAGTCAGGAATCAAGAAATACCACAAAATCACACTGCACAACCAACCTCACACAAGAGATTTATTGGGAGGGAAAAACCAGGAAGGTGGCTTCCTCTGCTCAGGCAAGAAACAGCAGGGAACTGAGCAAAAGACAGGACTTATATAGAGTTTCTTGAAGGAGGGTGCAACCTTTCAGGGTGAAGCTTTCCAGGGTGGGGATTGGTGGAATTTCAAGTCCAGAGCTTTGACTTTTTACTCTGTAGGGTGGGGGCTGGGTCCAGCTGTTAGGGTAGTTAAAGTGTTCGGTGGGTGAAACCTGGCAGTTAGAGGTCCTCAGGGGAGGGGCATTTGTCTCATGGAGGAAGAAGAATATAACTCCTCAGAAAGCTTTGGAATGGATGAGAGAATGTAACAAGAGAGATGGTAGATTGCTGTACAATGAAACCAACCAAAATATTCCGAAAAGACCCTTAAATTTAGGAATATGAGATTAGGTGTGTAAATTATTTTGTTTGAATGGATAGAATTTCATGCAAAACTCAGTGATCAAATTTATAAGATCCAGGAGGTTAGATTTAGAAATTCCCAAACATTTTGACTTTTGTGCTGGTAGTGGACGTGGCCATGGGGTACCAATCAATTATACACAGATCTTGAACAACACAGTGGTCTTCAGCTATTTTGAGATGCTTCTAGAAAAGAAATAAAGGTTGCTATACTGATATATTGTGTTTAGCCACAATCCATGAGGAAAGTATTAGCAATTTGTTCATATATTTTCCAGCTCTCCACAGTGTAACAAAACGAAAACATCTCATCCTAGATAAGGTCAATTTCTGACCTTTCCCTATATAATACTTAAATTTGAGAGAGTGGCCGAAGCAGAGCCAGGGCCTAGTGTTTAATGCTTCTGTACAGTGCTTTTTTTTTCTCTTTGTATTGACTTAGTGGAAACTAGGAAGTCTTTGCCAGTAAGAATTAATCCATGTAAATAAAGGCTAGAACATTACAACAATTAAACTAATTGTTTCAGTGAATCAGATGGCATGGGCAAGGATGATCTCTGTCATCAGTGCCACTCAGTGGCAGATCACTGCTCTGGGGTCACACTGTGTACCTTTCCTCTATTCTGGATAAGTCACCTACTAAGGAGCTTATTTGACTAAAGGGTGGAGAAACAACTCTTCCAAGTTCATCTTCATTCACGAATGAAAAAGGAAGCATGATTCTCCCCATTCAACAATAATACGCAAACATGTAATTGCATCCTCTCTGCCTAACACAATGCTAAAGGATTTACATGTTCTCATTAACTTGTTATTGAGCTGTTTGAGAGGTGATAATCAGGGTTGTCCTGGAGAATTGAGGAGGTTAAGTGAGGTAGGATAATAATGTCTCTTACCTCTGTACATTACCCACTGCCAGTTTCTTTCTTTTCTGTTATAGACAAGCTTTATATACATATCCACATGATGGGAAATGTAACTGACAGACACTCTGCCTGCTTCACCACTGAATACAAACAGGGGCTTTCTCTGGCCATATGTGAACACACAAGCCAGTTTTTAAAATCGCAACAGCAGTAACTGATCAGCCTGCTCCAATCACTGCGCATTCATTAGACCAGTTTGCGCTCTCTCTCTCTCTCTCTCTCTCTCTCTCTCTCTCTCTCTCTCTCTCTCTCTCTCTCTCTCTCTGTGTGTGTGTGTGTGTGTGTGTTTCCTCTCTGTGTGTCACTATGTCTGTCTGTCTCTCTCTAGATCAGAATCACAACACACACACACACACACACACACACACACACACACACACACACACATGCACAGAGAGAGCCAGTCATAGGTTTCTCCAAAATAAAAACAAGATGACTAAAAGAAAAAAATAGTTATAGCCTAAAAACAAGCAGCCATCAAGGATATATGATTCTGCCCCTACAAAACACAGAAAGTGCTTCAAGACTTAAGGACAGTACATAACTTACCTAAAGTGACCAAGTGAAAGTAACAGGACTTGCACCTAGACTTGCCACAATGCAGAGATTCCACTGCAGATTTCCTGGCTGTAATAGTCAAGCCTGGACTGTAGCTGTTCTACGGCTGTTTGGGGGCCACACAGTTCAACTGATTAAAGCTCAAGTCTCTTTCTTGGATGGAGCTTATTACGCTAGAAACAGTAGTTGACTCACTGAGTTCTGATTAATGAAATCACAGGATCTAGGTCTTTCAAAGGCAGAACTGTTACTACCAGGTGAGCAAACAGCAAACTGTGAGTCATTCCTAACCCCATCCATCGTCCCTACTACTGAACTAACCCAAAGCAAGCCTTCCCTGCAGGGTGCTCTTAATGCTGCTGTCTCAGTGTAGGAAGGGCCTCAGCCTTTCATTTTCCTGTCCAGGTCTTCTTATATTTGTTCTAACAAGACCACTTTCCTTTTCATTTTACCCTCAGCAGTGGCCCCTGCTGGGACAGGAGACAGAGCTATCATGGCTGATGATATCGCAGCTCATACCCCCTCTGGTTATTCTTAAGTGGCAGCCTATGTTCTGTTGCATGTTTCTTAGCAACCACCACATGCCATGTACTCTCTTTTCATTTGTGTCTTCCTTCCTTCATCAACCTACAGGGCAAATTTACTACAAAATGAACCCCTGCCTTCTCAGATTTCTAAGCCATGAAAACCAGAAAATTGACAACGATTGCATTTTTAATCTCCTAAAATGATAACCAAGTTTAGGGACTTGGTAGGGAGGACAGAATCCTTTTCTCACATACTGGCCATAGCTTTGTAAAGTGCATGTGATTTATAGCCTGTGTAAACTCATATTGGGGAAAATCGATTTTAACTGAGATTCTTCACATGATCAAACGTGTCTACTGTGTTGTAACTTGCTAGACATGCATTTAAGCCTAAACATTGAGAAATGTAGGGATTGCTTTCTTGTAAGTTTCTATCAGAAACAACCAGTCCCCCTAGCTGATTTGCTTGCATATGGCATGCACTCAGTGTGGTTTTGTTTGTGAGGAAGTTTCCCAAGACAGATGCTTCATGTTTTTCATAGCCAGCCAACAGTTTGTTCTTATTCCATGTACATGTGAATAAATGACTCCACACCCCTTACCCTAAATACAGTTGTTAATATCCTTGGACCACGGAACAAAGGCTAAAATTCCTTTTCCACAGAGTTTGGACTCTTGGCTCTAATTTATATTAATCTGGTTTTGTTTGTTTGCTTTTATTTTGCATTTTTAATGCTGCTGTTTCATATTTATCTTTGGCTTGTGTGTTTTTCTCTATCACCACCACATTGCTGTAATTCAGTCTCAGTTTGTTTATAGCTATAGCCACTGGGATTGTTCATATCTACACACATGTGGGAAACTAAAAAAAGAGTTTCTCACATGGTGTTCCCAGCACAGATCACACCAATGGTCACCCAGCCGAAGAAGCAGCCTCTGTAACACATCATGTTCCTTCTAAGCCACAATGGTATTCTTCTGTCTAGACAGTCTGTTCTCTAGAACAGATGCATGTAATTGAATATGTCAGTTTTCAGGAAAGACTTGATTCTAATAAGCTTTTAATTCTAAGTAATAAACTTTAGCAAAATGCAAAGACAGTATATTGTTTAAAGAAAACTTTAGGGGTAGATATTTTTGGCTTGGCACTAGTAAACTGTTTTGTAACCCCTTTTCTTGATGTCATTGGGAAAGTACCAGAAAAGTCAAGTCCATGTCATTTGTTTGAATATATCCAGTGAGCATATCTGGAGACCAAATATTCAAACATACTCTGTTTGTATTCATTTGATAGGTTGGAGTTAAATCATTAGTCACAGGGACTGCCAAAATCAACCAATTGTTCCAGTGACTGGAGATTTGAAACATAACAGGGCCACTTATGTTAGAATGGGGACATGAAAATCTCAACTTGTAAAAAAAAAAGTGAATTCAATTTTTCTACTGAGAGTAATTTGTAACTTTGATAAAATCAAGAAATTGAGGATAGGGTATCTTGACCTCTGGATGTTGAACCCATAAGCATTTCCTCTTTTTACAATGGAAAGCAATTTTTAAGATACTAACAAAGAAAATCCACAAGGTAATTTTTCTTTAAATCTCCCTCCTCTGTTTTTTTTTTTTTTCTCTATTTGAGAAAAATAGATTTTGTTTGATTGGTTGTTAGAAGAGCTAAATTGTATCTTCCAAGACAAACTCATAGAGCTTTTTTTTTTTTTTTTTTGCCATTTACGGTGCAAACACATAGAAAAGAGAGTTTTTAAATGTAGTATGCTTTCTTTAAGATTCTGTTTTGGTCCTTTCTTGCTCAAACTCTTCTCTATTTTGACACTGGCTGGCCACAGTCTTGAATGTCATGTGAACTCATTTGTTTAGTGACTCTTTGATCTCTATTAACATGCACTTCTAGGAAGAGGGAGGCAAAGCATTGTCATTCTAGAGCAATTGCCAAGACTTTAAGTGCTGAAGTTGCAGGCTCTTACCTGAGACCAAGAATTATAAGAGATAGTCTTTACAGGGTGGAGAAATTTAGTCACCAAGTTACAGACAGAGGCAGGGTAAAAGAGAGCCTACAGTAGCACTTTGAAGGGAAGAGAGAGTAAAGTTGAAAGACTGAGGCCTCCATAGCAAATTCCTCTGATTTTAAAGTGTTCCTAGGATTGCTTGTTCCTGCTTCTTTTTGTTATCAAGAGCTTTATAAAAGTGTAACTTGTTACTTTTAGTCCCTTAAAAATAGCCACTTATTCTTCCATACATGTCATTCAGTTGTGTTTTTGAGTATCATTTATTCATTCAGAATGTAATTTTCCCCAAATGACAGCACCCACATTTCTTAAGTTACGTATTGCTTGATATTTCTTTTCATCTTAAACTCCCTTTCTTCAGGTGACATGATTTTCCACAACTTACTTTACAAGTTGCTTCTTTAGTACATTATCTCCATACCTTCACTGTAAAATTAACCTCTGCTTGGTTTTATTTTATAGTGTTCCTGTAACAAGCTCAGGAAATGATGAGCAGTTGGAACAACTGCCTTTGTTCTCTAGGTTTCCAATAGTGTAAAGAGAACAAAGATTGTTTTAAAAGGCTGATTTTTTTTCTAACCTGAGAAAAGAATGCATTGAAAGGGGAAATGAAAAAGAAAGCATGTCCTCACTATATTGTTATCACTGACATTACTTCAGGGTTCAGCTGAGGGCTCAAGGCTACTGTCTTGATCAGCACTTCCTGTCTGCACACAGATCCCTAGTGTGCAGGCGCCAATCACAATCTTAAAACACATCCAGAATTCCTCCTTTCTCTGACTCTCTCAGTGTTAAAATTGGTAGTCTTAATTTATTTCCCAAGTCAGTGTTTTCTCTCCAAATTAAAGTGCCAAGGAATGCTTCACCTTTTCTATCCTATCAACAAAATCCTAACCTTCATAGTCCAAGGCTATGGTTTGAGCTTTAAAAATGTGGAAACATTTAGGTGAAGTTGATGTTGACATAGTACAGATCCCCCCTTTATAGGATCACAGTGAACTTTCCTTTTTGTGTGCCTTTCTTGCAAGCAAAGCCTTATCACTTGTTAATATGCCTTGCACCACATCTCACATTTGACTTCTGGCTGTTTTGCCTGGTTCTCAAAAGTGGTTAGGAGATGTTTATATGGATTTATTTGATTAGACTTTATAAGAAGTTATTTTTGGTGATGTTCTCAGACACCAATTCTTTCAAAATACCTGGGTCTCTCAGAGTAAGCTCAAGCAACATTCAAGACTGATGTACAAGTCAACACTGAAGAAAAGTTCTAGCATACACTTGGAAAAAACAATACTCAAAATCCTAAGTGTAGAAGGAGCACTGAGTGTGCTAAGAGCTTTACATGTCCAAATTTAGTTGATCCTTACAACCATGTGAAACATATTATTTTTATCCCCATTTTACAGCTTAAAAAACCAAGGGTGAGAAAGGGTAAACTCTCCACAAACATTAAACAGGTAAATGAAGGAGCAGGGATTTGATTCCACAACTCAATAAAAATCTGTTTTTTTTTTCATTTCATTAACTGCTGTAAGTTGTCCAGGGACAATTTAAAATAATAAAGACTGATGAATTCTCTATCAGTCATATAGTATTATGGAAGACACCTCCAGCAGGGTGAGTAAAGGATGGAAGAATTGGAAGCCCTGAAACTAAATTAGTCCCTGGCTGGGTCTACACTTACTGAGTTACTATTTCCTTCCCTGTAAAATGCCATCAATAACTCCTACCTCATAGCAATGTTGAGAGGATTCCAAGTGAACATGTAGTAAACCCTAAATCAGAGGTGTCATATAAATGTAATAAAATAGCTGTCTCTGTGTTGGATTTTCTCCATTTTGTACTCTATATGTCATGTTGCATCCCAGCTCTCAAAAATAAAGAAAAAGGATGTGATGATGGCATAGTTCACAAATATTTTTAACTATATGCCAAAGGTATCAATGATGTATTTTCAAGTATGTAAGCATTTATATAAACATTTTCTACATCTATACATCTCATTGGGTTGCAGTTCAGAGCCCTCTCTGACAGGAGGTCAATGCCCAGAGGTAGGGTGTTGAAAGTATTCAAAACAGATGCAGCCCGCTCTCTATGGCTTAGTCTGTGGCCAATTCTTTCCCAAGATGTAAAAAATTGTGGCTCTATACTCATCAAAGAGAGTCTACAGTTGGGTGAATGGAGAGCATTAAACAATGTCCCCTTCAATTTGAATTTACTTTCTCTTTTTCAACAGTGTCAGAATACTCTTTGCCCCAGTTATTTTTTCTAATGTTCTTTATTTTATACTTCAACTCTTTCCTTGATACATTTCCATGACTTTATCCTTCTATTGGTAACCTCCACATTCCACCCAACCTACTGGCACTTTTTCAAGAGATGATTGACTCATTCCAAAGTTCAGCTAGTGCCCTGATAAAATATTCAGCTTATTATTTTTTTAATTCACAAGTTTCCTATTTTAATTCTTTTTGAGGGAAGATATAAAGTGTTTCACAAAGTAAAGACAGTCTATGAGAGACCATTTTATTGCTTTTGGAGAGAAGGTTGCTAAAAATAAACTGAGATTTTTTTAATTAATACCTGAAAAAAATGTTCAAGTTTGATGATATCTTAGAGACAGATCTATTGTTCTCATATACCACTCCTCTGGAAATCAGTAATATAGCTCCTTGTGAACATTTGCTACTCACATAGCAAAGGACAGTATATATAATTGTACAATTCTTTCTCCTTAACTAAACTACTACTCCCCAATTTTATTTCTGCTCTCTAGATTCTTGCTCAGCAATTTGTCTAACCAATGGACCCCTTTCTCTGCACATATTGAGTTTTTTTGCCCTTTGAAGAAGTGAATGCATTGCTTTCCCCCTGAGAAATACCAATTCAGTCACGGGAATTGCTTTAGTGAACAGTAAAAGAAAAATAAACCATAGTGCACAGAATAAGAGCTTAGAAATCTTTTGCAGTTAACAGGAAATTGCTTTGTAATAAGGGTGAATATGAGTATTCATTATTAATCAATAGATTAAAAAAGCAATGGGTGATATGGTGGAATTAATGAAAATACACATTCATAATGACATAGGATAGAAAAGTAGACGTGGAACTAGAGTTGGCAGATTTTAAAAAATAGGGTACTCTCTTTAACTGGTAATTCAAATAAACTCATTATTTAAAAAATATTTATTTATGCATATGAGTACTCTATTTACATGTATGCTTGCATGACAGAACAGGACATCAGATCCCATTATAGATAGTTGTTGCTGGGAATTGAACTCAGGATCTCTGGGAGAGCAGGCAGTTCTCTTAACTGCTATACTGTAGTTGAAAGTTTTCTCTGGTTCTACCAGCCCTGTGGTCTTGCAGCCCACTTATAAAATAATCACTCAGAAGCTTATATTAATTATAACTGCTCGGCCATTAGCTCAGCTTATTACTGACTAGCTCGTACACTTAAATTAACCGATAATTCTAATCTATATTTAGCCACATGGCTTGGTATCTTTTCTCAGTTATGCCTTGTCATCTTGCTTCCTCTGTGTCTGGCTGGTGACTCCTCACTCTGCCCTTCCTCTTCCCAGAATTCTCCTAGTCTGCTCAGCCTTCCTATACTTCCTGCCTCGCTAGTGGCTAATCAGCATTTTATTAAACCAGTGTACAAGAACATTATCCCTTTTCTGTAATTTTAAGAAAATTACACCCACATTCCCAAGAGGTGGGGTAGGTGGTTTTTGGTCTTTCAGTGGGTTTTGGATAATTGTCATTGTTTAGGATGGTTGGTTAAAGTTGTTATTATTAATGGTCAGGAAAAAAAGCTAGACAAAGGAAATTAGATTTAGGGTTCTTGTTTGAAAAAGAAAAAGAAAAAAAGAGGATTTAGATAAAAGGTAGATTATTAAATCTTCTCTGAAAAAAAGATATAGAAATTATAGAATAAAGGGTAGATTATTGAATCTACTCTGAAAAGAAAAAAGAGAGAATATGGATATGATAAGATAAAAAGGTAGATTATTGAATCTACTTTTAAAAGGCAACTACTAGTTTTAAATATTTTATATTTGATTGTATTTTTGTATATTGTATACAAATTATGTATATTGCTACAAATTTGAGATTTATTTATATAGATATGATAAGATAAAAGGTAGATTATTGAATCTACTTTTAGAAGGCAACTAATTTTAAATATTTTACATTGCATTGTATTTTTGTATATTGTATACAAATTATGTAAATTGATACCAGTTTGAGATTGATTTTGTTAGAAAATACTGTACATATATTTCTAATCTTGTTCAAGGTACTGTACCTATACAGTTCACTTAACAATGTAATGCAATTTCCTAATCCTTGAAAGTTATTACCAACTAATTAGGATATAAAGAAATGTAAGTTAGTAGTTAGTCATTACAATCAAACTTGTAGTTGTATTAAGTATGTTTTCAAGGCCAAGCAGAGATATATTTTAGACAGACAGGTCATCTTCAAACACTTCAGAGATCTACAGAATATGGCATTTAAGATGTTTTAATAACATAGATTTTTTTTCTTTTTTTTATAACAATGAGACATGTCTGCTCCTGGCAGCACTAATCTACTTGAGAAGATGATGGGCATTGAAGAAACTCCATATGGAGCTTACTTTCACTGTGGCAAAAGTTAGCCACTGGAAAAGAAAGTGCCCTCGCATCGACTGCTGACAGTATGCTGTCCAAAATGGACAAGTAGGACACAAAATAAAAGACTGCCAATCCTTGCCAAGACATAGTAGGAAGGCTCTTTAGAAAATCTTCCTTCACAGATGAGTCTGTCAGATATGCTAAGCCTGTAGGCCAAAGAATAGATGCCCCAATATTACAGAGAAACCTCGGGTGACTGTCCAGGCAGCTGGCTGTTTCTGTCATAACTCACATTCTTTGGAAGTTGCTCCTTTATACTTCCTGTTTTACTAGGTAATATTATTTCCTTCTTGGGTCTCTGAGGGAGTTGAAAATTAGATAGTTATAGTTATAGTTTTCCTTGTTAAGAAGTACAGAAAAGAAACTCACTAAAGAGGTGTAAAGTGTATAAGTTTGAAAGATATCAAAAGATAGTTTTCAGTTGGTAATACAAGTTAGGACAGAAAGTGAACTAGGTACATTTTGGACTCACCAAGATAGGATAGATAATGAAATATTTTTGCTGAATTTGTCAAATGCAAATGGACTAGACATTGTTGATGTATTTACTGCCTGTATATATTGTATACAGTTATTGTACTTATTGTATATAGTTTTTCTTATATTAGTTATTTTTTTTTAATTTTAGACCAAAAAAAGGGAAATGTGGTGATATTTTATTTGTGCATCCCAATAAAGCTTATCTGAAGATCAGAGGGAAAAGCCAGCCACTATATTAAACATAGAAATCAGGTAATGGTAGCACACACCTTTAATCCTAGCATTCAGGAGGCAGAGATCCATCCAGATCTCTGTGAGTTCAAGGCCACACTGGGAACAGAACCCAGGCATGGTGGCTCGTGACTTTAATTCCAGCACTAACCATGGAGATCTGGAGGTCTGTACAGACATGCAGGAAGTGATGTAGCTGGGCAGAGAGAGGAAGTAAGAGGGAAGGAACAGAAAGGCATATAGGCGTGGGTATACAGGAAGTAGGTCTCCCTTTTTGGCTGAGGATTTCTAGTGGTAAGAATGTGGCTGGCTTCTTTCTGCTTCCCTGATCTCTCAGTTTTTACCCCAATATCTGGCTCCAGGTTTTTTATTAATAAGACCTTTTAAGATTTGTCTTACACTAAACCATCTCTCCAGCCACTTTTTTTGTATTTGTTTTATTATTTTCTGTGCATTGGTGTTTTGTCTACATGTGTGTCTGTGTGAGGGGAAGGTGTTGGATCCCCTGGAACTGGAGTTAAAGATGTGAGCTGCCATGTAGTTGCTTAGAATGGAACCCAGGTCCTCTGGAAGAGCAGCCAGTGTTCTTAACTGCTGAGCCATCTGTCCAACCCCAAATCATTCCTTTTTAATGCATGTATGTCCTGAAGATTTTGTTCATCTCTGTCTCTTCAAGAAGTTCTGAATCTCTTCTCCCTCTTCTCCCTTTTGCACCCTCCCTTTAGTTTCTTTTAGAGCACATAAGGTGTGTTTCTATTGGACTACTCAATACAAAAGATAGTGAGGCATGGATGGATAGTATAAATGATAAATAATAAAAACACTTTATTTGAAATAAACAAAAAGGCAGACACGGGTTTTATTTGCAAACAAACTCTTGCTTGACTGGAATACTGAGCCAAAACAAAGCTGAATAAAAACACCCTTCTGTTTTGACTTATATGTGGGGATAGGTAGGAAGACACTTTTGATTTTTTAAAAAAACTGACCTTCCCCTAAGGCCTAATAATAGAAATGTAGATAATGTAAGTGAATCTGCAATTTCCAATTGTACACACATACCTGCCAATATAGCAGGGAAGGTTGCTACATCACAGTTACCTATGAGTTCTTGGTGGGCAGGGTGATGGAGGAAGAGTAATTTGGAATGAGTTTTACATCCTGTTTAGAAAAGACAACTGGCATTCTCTGAAATACAGGGTTACAATAGTAAGACACTGCCTAGGAGTTCTTTTCACTTCAGTTTATTCCAGGTTTGTAAGTGACATAGGTGTTTGATTCATCTGCTTATAGAACAATCCTGGCAGAGAGCATTAAAGCACAGGTACCTATTATTCTTTTAATGTCTATATTATTCAAGTTTTATACTCTACTACATACACAGTATGTCAGAAGTTTTTGAATATTAAACAGAAACATAAATGGATGAAGCACTTCTAAAAATACCATCATCTATAGCTACAATGGAACTAGATGGGGGGAGACAACTAGGGAATGAAAAAAAGTAAATGTTTATGTGCAGGGGATGTGGTTCATCTCTTGTGTTTAAAATAAGTCCCCAGAGAAGCTGCTGCCATGAAATTTCCAGGAAACTCCCCTTGCCTCCCAACATGGACCAGAAAAATATCCTAATCCAAATGTCTGAAAACTATAGTGATGCTATGCTATAAACAAGGAGGAAGAAGGAGAAATGTGTTGTGTACTTAGCTGCAGTTTGTAGTGTAACCTATTTAGCAGTTGGTAGATCAGTAAAAGAGACTGAAGCACTGGAAGTGCCTTAAAACATAGAGATAAAAGGGAATGAACAGATTATCTGGATAAACCAGTACCAGAACTTCATGCCTAGGAAATTTTCTAAACAGTAAAATGACTTCAGGGTAGATCTCCTTGGCATTAAATGTAGCAGACTTAAAAAAGAGATTCACAAATATATATAATATTTGTGAATATTATAATAATATATAATATATATATGTATATAATATATATATACACATATACAGTGATAACAGAAAACTACAAGACAGAGAACACACAAAAGAATCAAAACAGTGCTATAGGTTCAGCAGTATCTCATGAAGCTAGATCTCCTAAATTTCTTAATGAAAGTATCACTCTCATTTGTTTATCACTTATTTATTGTATGGGCACACCCTGTTCGGTCCTTTTTTTCCCAAGTACTGGAGACTCCTACAGTTGGCCTTTAAACATGTTCAGTTCTTTAAGTGTGTTAAGTTCTTTGCCAATCTTGTAAGCAAGTAGCTTGTTCCACGTGATTTTGGTGTAATTGGAAGCTGTTGGTACAGGGCTTTGAATGTTGTACATGACATTGATAGTTTTCGTTAACTGATGCTTGATACCCTGTTTCCGTGCTCTCTATGATTTTAATAAATTCCTTGGCAGCTTGAATTTCATTGAAAGCAGTTAATAACTCTTGTATATCTGTATGGCTAACCAGCTGAACATTGCCATTTTCATAATAATTCACGTGAGCCTTGATTACTCCAACTACCTGGGCATTAGGTTGTGTGATGGTAAGCTTCCATTCTGATGGCCAACATCAATTCCAAAACTTTTCGGGCAGAAACTGGTGGCTTTCAATGCATGCAATAATGATCTTTTGCCCATGCATAGTTTTAGCATAAACTATACTAAAGCCAGTAGAATAATTCTGTTTCATATAGGCTCTTAAAGCCCTATCACAGGAATATCTCCAAGAGTTTAAACTTCCGTCTGCAATCTTTGGCTGGGGGGGTCATGTGCTTCTTTTCATAAGTGATCAAACTTAAAGGAAATTTTGTTTCTTGTATCTAAAAATCTGTTGTCACCTAGAGCACCATGTTCTGACTAAGACCTGGTCTTCATAACCTTGTATCTTAACAGGTATGAAGTGATCCATGTTATATTGGGCAATTGCCTATGCTACCCTTGCTCTGAGAAGATTGTCATTATTAAGCAGCAGCCAAATATCCCTGAGAACTTCCTTAAACTCCCTTGGGGGTGCATGGATGATGAATTTTGAAGCAATACATACCTTTTCCATATCAGACATCTGATTCTGGAAGTCAGCCATTTTGTCTTCTCACTTTAGCTGTTTTCAAAGTACTGCATTTCTCACTTCTTCTCTCTGCTTGGGATAGGGATAGCTTTAGAAAGTATTTCTTCTGCTATGGTTTGTCTGAAATTCAAATCCCACTGAGCAACAATGTGTTTGCTAAGCCTATTCATTCTAGCTAAGATACTCAAAGACTAGAGAAAAGCAGCATGGAAGCCCGTGTTTTGCTTTTCTGGTCTTGGTCTTGCTGATTCCTTGGCATGGCCTCCCTCCTCTTACTATGGATCTAGTTGTGATAAGCAAAGCCCTCGCTTGATTTGGGGGAGAGCAGGAAAAACTGCTTACCTCCAGTGGTTTGGATTTAGGATTACAACTTCTGCTTCCAGTAAACAGCCATCTTGGTTTTACTGTGACATTTCTTGTTTGGCAAGCCCTCCTCATTTTGGAAACTTGAGCCCTAATGTGAACAGGAAAAGATAATGCCTTTTACAATTCATCAAAGCCTGGAACTTGCCATGTAGACCATGCTGCTCTTGAACTAATAGAACTCTGTCTGCCACTGCCGCCCTAGTGCTAAGATTAAATGTGTGTCCCCCACAGGACTTACCCCTCCTTTAACAATGTCCACACTGCTCTCCCCACCTACTCTCATTATCATCATTTTATTACTATCTATCTTAGTCTCTTTCTAAATCTGCCATCTTGCATTTCTCCCTTCATGTTCTTTTTCCAGTGATGCCCCTTGTTTCTTTCCCAAACTTTGACTTTCCTCTATCTGACCCCACGCTGTCTACTCCATTATTCCCCTGTTCCTCTCTCCTTGTGTAAATGGTACCTCTTAGTCAGCTGGAAAGGTATCCTGACAGTCAGGAGCCAAGGAATACCACAAAGTCACAAAGTACGACAAACCTCATACAAGAGATTTATTGGAAGGGGGGGGGAACAGAAGGGTGGCTGCCTCTGCTAGGGAGAGAAACGACAGAGAACTGAGCAAAAGATAGGATTTATTTAGCTTTTCTTAGGGGCTGGGGTGGGGCAGAGCTTTCCAGGGTGAAGCTATCCAGGATGGGGATTAGTGGGATTTCAATCAAGTCCAGAGCTTGGCTTTTTACTCTGTAGGGTGGGGGCAAGGCCCAGTTGTTAGGGCAGTTAAGAGTGCCCTGTGGATGGAACCTGGCAGTAAGAAGTCCTCAGGGAAGGGGCCTGACACTTGTATGCCTCGAGGGGCTTACACTTTGTTCTTTCATGGTCTCTTCCTCCAGCACCATCCCATATTCATCTTTTCTTCTCTTTTTGCTGCCTGCCCCATACATTTTCATGGACACCTACTCTGAATATTTTCTCAGAGGCAGCTATTGTGATGGTGACAGGTAACTTCTGGTGGTATTTGCCCTTCCCAGCTCTGCCATTGTCTACAGTGACATCTTCAACCTCATGTTGGCTCACCTCTACACATCAAAACTGCTTAATTAGACACCAAAATCCACCCATGATTTTGTACTTCAGTACATCCCTTGAATATCAATATTATCTTGTGTACAAGGGTCCTGTTGTGTATGCTTGATGAATTTTTGGGGGTCAGCAGAAGTCGGTTTTGCACGAATTCTAAGAAAGCCTGTCAAATAACTCTTATCCTTGGATCCTGTTTGTTCCTAACTGTAGTTTTGAAGGGATCAAAGTAAGGTTTCCATTAGTATTTTTCAACTTCTTTCTTAAGAAATGAAAAACAATATATTACACTCCTTGTTTTCCAAATTCAGAGGGAGAATACAGAAGTATTTTAAAATAAAGATATGCATGTTTACTTGTGTGATGATACACACATAGTATAAATATAATAACTATGAATGTACTTCAACGAAAATTTTCATATACATAAATCCTTTCTCAGTAAGACTTGCTATTGTATACATAGACACAAATCTTCTAGAGCAGTGGTTCTCAACCTTCCTAATGCCGTGACCCTTTAATACAGTTCCTCATGTTGTGGTAAACCCCAACCATGAAATTTTTTCATTACTACTTCATAACGGTAATTTTGCTACTGTTTTAAATTATAATGTAAATAATTTTGGAAACAGAGGTTTGCCAAACGGGTTGCAACCCAAAGGGTTAAGAACCACTGCTCTAAAATCTACAATGCTATGTGAAGACCTGACTATTTAAAGATAATTTTAGGATTGTCTTAAGATTACTATTGCTGTGATGAAACACCATGACCAAAGCAACTTGGGGAGGAAAGAGTTTATTTGGTTTATACTTCCAAATTGTAGTCCATCACTGAAGGAAGTCAAGATGGGAACTCAAACAGGTTCAGAACCTGGAAGCAGGAACTGATGCCCAGGCCACGGAGGAGTGCTGCTTACTGGCTTGCTCATCATGGCTTGTTCAGCCTGCTTTCTTATAGAACCCAGGACCACTACCCCAGGGATGACCACATCCACAATGGGCTGGCCCCTCCCTGGTCATTCACTAATTAAGAAAATGTGTAACGGTAACGCCCGCGTTACTGTCACCCATTCACCATGTCCGAGCGAGGGGCTGTGGATTAAAAAATAAGGGACAAGAGACAGCGGGTCATTTGCCTCAGCTGAATGCCAAATGCCAAATGCCAAATGCCGTTTATTGAAAGAGGGAGGAAACCTTAAATACAGGCTTACAGCACAATGGCGGATCCCCGGAGGGCAGAAGTTTGCTACTGAATGTTCTACATTCTTGCATCTAAGCTGTTAACGCCCAATATGCAGGATACACAAACAAGGAACTTCCCTAAAGCATTCAGGAGGGTGGATACCGGCAGGGAATTAGCATAGGAAGGACATCTGGTCAAGGTCGGCAAGCAGGCAATGGCTTTACTCAATATGGGAGGAGACCAGGGCCCTACAGGTCCCCCCTTTTTACTAAAAAATGAGCTTCTGACTTAGGTTGCGTGTGACATCAGCAGGTCACCTTACCCGTCATGGAGACACCTGCCCAGGCCCCGCAAGTGCTCTGTCTTAGGTTGGTGAGCGCCCCCCAAGCATTACCCGTCTCTGAATACTCATTATCATACAGGCTCAACCACGTGAGCTGTAGAGTAAACTGTTGCCAAAGATCTCAAAGTGGCGCTGGGCTTGCAATCTGTGCGCTTGCAATCTGTGCGACCCAGAAAAGACCAACAGTAGTCCTAACCCACCCATAGCCAGGAGGCTAAAGGCGATTGAGCCATTCCCTTCTTAAACGAGCCTTACTGCAAATTGGAGTCCTTGTAAGGTGGTATCCCATACGCAAATGGAACTTGAGTTTAAATAATTTTTGCAACTTTCAAAGCCAATTTAAATGTATATAACTGTTGAATTAAATTTATCATGCCCAATAGAATGAAAGATTAACTAACTGTGGTAGCTACTTTTGCTGCCAGGGTCTCCATTGTGCTAACTGTAGAACCCAATTATGAAATAGCCATCCCAGAAATAGTAGCAGCAGTGGCCACCACCGCTGTAACAGCAACAATGGCAACATCGATGTCCGAGTCTCTTCTGAAGCGTGTGAGCATCATCTGTGTCTAACTGTCATGGTCCACTGGCATGGACGCAGCTCCAGGAACACGAACCACCAAGGCCCATTTTTCTTGATCCCAGCACTACTTAGGCTGGCAGGTCTGCAAAAGAACAACTAAGAACCATAAAGAAAACAAAAACAAAAACAGCAAACAAGGAGCAGAACTAATGGTCTCATAAATGGCTACATTCAGGCTCACAAATTTTAAGGTGTCTACAAAAGAGGCTAGATGAATTTCAGGAGGCCAATAAATGTTGCACAGAGCCATTCCTGAAAAGTAGGTACTACACCAGCTTGAAGAGGGTTGCAAAATGTGAAAAGGCTTAGCTGGCATGCTACTGTTAACAAATGAAGGTCATTGACCTTCAGAGTTATCCTTAATCTCCAAGGTGTGACACATTCCCAACATTTTTGAAAAAAGTTACCATACATTACCTTCTGAAGAATCCGACCACATGGCTACACTTCCTAGGCTTACAATAATGTTTGCCAAGGCTGGCTGTATTGGGCTCTCAATCCCCATTGGCATCAGAAGGGGAGAGTTTTTTATGAAGGCCCAATAGGTCTCTGCCATGTCGGGATTCAGCAGCAGCCACAGGGCGCACACAGCGCTCAGGAACCCAAAGAGGAACTTCATTGTCCTGTGGAAAGACACAAACAGATCCCCGGGCCCACACCAACACCGGATCGGGTCCCCTCCAAGTGCCAGTAGAAAGATCCTTCCATCGCACCAGAGGATGATTTGCAACAGGAGCCCTCCAGTGCTTATCTGCAGTGGATACTCCAGCAGAATCCACCAATAAAAAATTTAAAATATATAAAACAAGGGAAAGAGTAGAATGTGGAGAGGAGAGATGAGCCCCTAGCTCCCCCCTTTTTACTTTAGCAATGTATGTTTTTAAGATACGATGGCAGAGTTCTGCTATAGCCTGTCCTTGAGGATTATAAGGAATATCAGTCTTATTAACAATAGAAAAGTCTTGGCAGAATTTTGAAAATCCCGTACTGCTGTAGACAGGACCATTATCAGTCTTTATGCATTTTGGCACGCCCATGTAAGCAAAAGCATGAAGGCAATGATTCTTTACATCCTTAACCATTTCCCCTGAATGGGCAGAAGCAAAAATTAGAGAAGAATATGTATCAATAGACATATGGACATATTGTAATTTTTCAAAGGAAGGCACGTGTGTGACGCCCATCTGCCACACAAGATTAGGTAAAAGTCCTCGGGGATTAACTCCCAAATGAGGAACAGGTAAAAATTCAACACAAATAGGACATGATTTAACTATCTGGATGGCTTGTTCCCGGGTTATGCCTGTATGATGACGAAGAGATCCAGCATTAAGATGATAACATTGATGCAACTGAGTAGCCTTATCAAAGGCAGAACAAACTAATGTGACAGCCATACGAGTAATGGCGTCAGCCCTCTGATTACCTTCACTTAGAGGTCCAGGCAATTGAGTGTGAGCTCTAATATGGCCCACATAAAGGTTATGTGAGCGGGACCATATAAGTCCTTGCACTTGCAATAAATATTCATGAATGGGAGAAATGGATGGTATGTAGGCTGTTGTCTCCAAAGGCATAATGGCATGTGCCACATATTGACTATCAGTATAAATATTTACACTCTCATCAGAAAACATCTGTAAAGCAAGCAACAGTCCCTGTACCTCCACCATCTGGGCAGAAGTGCCCTGAACTTTCATTCTCTTCACTATGTTACCAGAAACTACCACAGCAAAACCATGTGAAGTGCCATCAGTAAATACCACACGGGCCTGAGGAATAGGAGTCATCTGTACTATCTTGGGAAATATAACAGGATGCAATTTAAAAAAATTTACACACATCATTGGAGGGGTAGTGAGTATCAAACTGACTCTGCATGGAGCATGTTAATATGGCCCAATCATTATCATTAGCTTGCAACCATGCTATTTGAGACTGGGTGTATGGGGTCACCACAATATCTGGCTCCTTACCAAAAGTTTGAACACTGATCTTGATTCCCTTAAATATAATCTGAGCAATAGCCTGTGGATAAGAAGTGATGTTTTTTTGCTGGAGAAGCTGGGGAATGTACCCATAGAATAGAACCTGTTTGCCAAAATGCTCCAGTAGGTGAATGAGAAAAACAAAATATTCATGACCTAAATAATGATAGGGAAAAGATACCTGTACCTTTTCTGGGGCAATCTGTAAATTAGCCAGGCTAAGAACCTCTTGTAATTTAGAAAAGGCATCAAAAACAAGTTTTTTATCTTTAGCAGCCAATAAAATATCATCCATATGAGTCAATCACAATTAAATGCCAATGTTTAGGAATTGCCATGGGGCAGGCAAACCAGGCTGTGTTGCTCCCATGAGAAGCATGGTATTATTTACAGCTCTAAGATCTTGTAATAGCCGCCATTTTCCTGACTTCTTGTAGAGGCCAGTTGGGATCTCAGGATTCTTGTGAAGTTATAGATATGTCCAGCACCAGAATCCAGTAATCTTTTAATCTCAATCCCATATAATTTTATTTTTAATTTAGGCTGTTTATCATTGATAACTGTTTGTCAAAACACCTTTTTCCTATACTTTCAAAGCCTCCAGTTCTACATATAGGTGCCATTTTGCAATTAAAATATAAAAGCAGTATTAATCGAGCAATTTTATCACCAGCTTCTATTTTCATGGTCCTATTTACATATACCAATTATAAAAGCATTAAATACAATCTCTACAGGATTAAGAGGTAACTTTAGGTAATACTTCTGAGTATTTTTATAAAATCTTAAAAAGAGGATCTTTTTTTATAGATTCCAAGTAACATTAATGTAAATTGCCAAATATTAACAATGTGCACCAAACAATTTACTTGTATTTTATTTACTGGAAAAATAATTTTGTAACCTCTTTATCAGTAAGAGATTATTATTTATGGGTTTATCTTAGCAACATTATTTAATAAGCTGACAACCCAATCCATATCAGGTGTTATATTTCTATAGAATTAAACCAAGAATTTCTAGAAAGCAACTTAAATTGCAGGGCCAAATTTTTAGTAATGATCAACAGACAAGAGCACACCTAATATATAGTTTAAAATTATGAATCCTGTTCCTTTAGTTTATCTACCATGAGAATCAAATATTCATCCAAACATTTATTAAGACAGTCAAAAGAACAGAACATCCTTTATTCAAACAGCATTGACTTAGCATTCTATGTCCTGACCGAAACCATTTTTCACCAGAAGTTAGGCCCGTTTAAACTTTTAGTGCTAGTCCCTCTCCTGGCCTTTTTAAACTTTTAGCGTTAGTCCCTTCCTGGGCCTCTGCTCACTTGGAGCAAGCTGAAGCTGTGGCTTAGCTTTGGCTCCGTCCAGTGCCCAGGCTCTAGTGCTGGGGCCCGCCCGGGCCGCGCTCCATTGCAGCTCCACCTCCCACAGGCCTGTACCTGTCTGTCCGCTGCTCCGGGCTATCTTGTGCATGTCCACCACTGCTGCCGCTGGGTGCGCGCCCCGCACACACAAACTCATGTTTAAACTTCCTACTCCCATGAAGGGACTACCTAATGAGTTATTCCCACCATAAGGGAAAAACAGAAAAACATTTCCCACGAAGGGATCCTAAATATTGAATTATTCCCACTCTGAGGGAGAAATAAAAAGCATTTGAACCAAAATAAGCAAACAGACAGCAGAACTTCTAACCTCTGGGCTCGCTTGCTGTTCAGCCAGCAGCAATGAGGCCTACCTGCGGATTCTTTGTAATTCAGATGCTGCACTGCAGAAAGAGCTCAGAGTTTCAGCTATCCTGAAAATTCTACAATTGGAAAGAGTCTTTTCTTCCTCCATTATCACTGGGAAGAGGCTTCTCTCTTTCCTTCATCCTTCCTCTACAGGGCCCCAATCTTTAGGCCTAGTTTCAAAAAATTTTTCCCCTTTTTACCGGGAAAATCCTTTTTTCTTGATTAAAATTTTCCTCCCTTTTCTAACAGGAAATTTCCTTTCCTTCCTTCTTCTCTTTTGGGAAGATTTCCTTTTTTATGTAAAATCTTTAGCTGTCTTGCCCTTTCTTAACTTCGGTGCCTTCCTGCTTCAACAGTCCAATCAACTGACTGTGAGCTAGCTGCACCCGTTTCAATTCACCCTCATCTTTTCTTTTTTCTTTAAATTGCTGGCCAGCCTTACCTTTCGGGTGTCCATCAGCTTGTCCCTTCTTTCTCGGGTCTCGGTGGGACCTCCATTTGTAACGGTAACGCCCGCGTTACTGTCACCCATTCACCATGTCCGAGCGAGGGGCTGTGGATTAAAAAATAAGGGACAAGAGACAGCGGGTCAAAAATGCCCTACAGTTTTGCCTATGGGCCAATCTTATGGAAGCATTTCCTTAGTTGAGATTCCCTCCTCTCAGGTGACTTTAGCTTGTGTCACGTAGATATAAAACTATCCATCACAGGACATTATCATCAACTATGTTTAGGAAGAATGATTAGGCGGTTTGAAAGTTTCTAATTTTATGTAAAGATGCTATGGCATCTCTTGCTCTAAGTTTAAGCAGTTTCATTCAAATACACATCTAAATAGCTGTCACAAATAACTGAAAAAGGAAATAGCACAAAACTCTACGAATCTATTAGTTTGTATAAAGGAAAAGAAGTCTGAAAAAAAGAACAAAGAAAAGAACCTGAGGATAGAGAAGTATGTAAGTTCTGTCATAGACAGACGAAGTCTACATGTCAGCATGTCCCTTCCACTGCCCTCTGTGTATACTAGGGCTGAAGATATCCTGGTAACCTTGAGAACAATATGCCTCCTTTCTCATCAAACTAACCCATGGGAGCTGCAATGTTCTTTGTTCTTATTGATGGAAAGGACAATTTGCAATCTTGAACAATAACAACTACTGCAAAATAAGACTTAGGGACATCATTGGCAAAATGTTTCTTGGCTCTTAAAAAAAATACAAACCTAAAATAAAGGCATTCTAAAGCGGTGCTTTCCAAACAAGGTTCCCCATTCACCCGCTAAACACCTTCTTGCTTCACCAACTAGGTTTCCTAGCCAAAAGTCCCAGAATACATCTTCTGAATTCAGACTCAATGTAATAATGTAATTAGAATTATAGACAGTAATTTTAGATTAAATATATTACCCTTTGAAAACTCATTTCAATTTGCCATATTTATACTGGAGTAGAAATTAGAAGGATATTAGAAATTAATGTACCCTATCCATGTTCCTGAAAAATTCATAAATAAGAATGTTAAATTATTTTCAGGAATTCTTTGTCTTTAAAGGCAGAATATTTTGAAGTTTCAAGAATGAGAAGTTTCAATACAACTTCAACAGACATAAAATTCAACAAAATTTCCCTAAACTTTATAGTGCACTATACTAGATTCTATTTTAGTATAGGAAAAAATACATCAAATACCTGCCAAAATAACAATTAAGACCAAGACAAATTGTAGTGTGTGTGTGTGTGTGTGTGTTTCCAGACCCTCTTTGTATATGATATTTTTATGATGGAAAATGGAAGAAAAGTAACTTTGGTTAACGGTTGATGTCTGAGATTGCTGTGCTGAATTTCAAATAATCAGGTAGTGATGGACAAATCTCCACTAAGAGGTATGAGGGAGACGCAGCCACAGCCACTCCTGAGCTCAAAAGAACAAAGGGTCTAGGAACTGCCAAAACTTGTTGATTGAGATAAAGCTGACCCCAGGTAAAATTCACAGATCCCAAGTACACAGTTTAATGAGTTTTAATGAATACATATGCCCATGTAACCAGAGCCCCAACCACTAGGACATTACTATCTCCTAAAAAGTTCCTCCATGCCCCCTGCTGAGTTTTCTACTCACTCTATGTTAAACATTTGGCTTATATACCACTTGAGGGTACTGTGAATAAAAACGTTCAAAAACATTTGTGTACAAGTTTCTATGGGGATACTTACTTTTGGTAAATACCTGGGAGTGGAAATTGTGGTCACTTAAGTGTATTTACTTAAGTATACTAGAAGCTACCAAACACTTTTTCAAAGTACATCCTATACTCTCAGTGGCAATGAGTGAAAATCATTCCTGTTACTACACATCTTGCTGTTCCACTCAGTATGAAGTAGTATTTATATTTCCCTGACAACCAATGATGCTGAAAAATGTTTCCCTGTACTTAGGTAACTCATATGCCTTTGGCAGTGAAGCTTCGGATGTGTTTTACCCATTTTGTTGGTTGATTGCCTTCAGAACACGAAAGTGTAGGGATGCTTTGTATATTCTAGATTCATGTCTTGTATCTGAAATATAGGTGTATGATGATTAAAGTTACAGATAGTTGGGAGCCACCATGTGGCGCTGGGAACTGAATCCTGGTCCTCTTAACCACTGAGCCATCTCCCCAGCAGTTCCTGAAGGTCTGTGTACTTTAAATGTCCTTTACCACTTTAGTAAATGTGCCTTCAGTTCTTAATTTACAAAGAGCTCTACTCTGTTGAGTGAATGTGAAAATTTATAAGATTATCTTTCTGTCTTTAATGAAATGATCATCTGGTTTTCTTCTGCAAATGTTGCAAATTGTACTGATTGATTAGTTTTGCATGTTAAACTAACCTTACATCCCTGGCAATGATGTATTAGGCTTTTTACGTGCTTCTGGACTTAATTTACTAGCACTTCAAGTCTTTCATGTCTATTTTCATGAGTGATGTCAATTCATGATTTTATTTTCCTATTCTCTATTTGTTTTATCAGATTCTCTCAGCTTTATGTCACCTTCATAATATGAGTTAGGGAAACAGTTCTTCCTCCTGTGTTTTCAGAGAGTTTATATAAAATGAGTACTATTTCTTCCTTCTTTCAGTCAGTAGTGAAACTCTCTAGAATTCTTTTCTTTTTATTATTTCTTTTATTTTTGAGATTATAATATAATGACATCATTTCCTCCTTCTTTTTCATACTTTCAAACCACCCCATATACCTCTCCTTGCTCTCTTCCAAATTCTTGTCCTCTGTTTTTCTAGGGAAAGAATTTTCGTTGCATTGCAGTTTCTTTGCTAGATATAAAACTAGCACAATTACTCTATTTTCTCATGTATCTATTTCCACCAATTTGTGATTCTACAAATTTATCTCTGCCAACTATGTTGTTGATATCATTAGCACTGAATTGTAATTTTATTCTTTCATTGAAGCTCTTAAAATCTTGCAGAACATGCTACCATTTTTTTAATTTATGATAAAACTGATTTGGTTTTCTCTCTTCTTCCATGATCAGTATTGCTAATAATTTATCAATTTTTTTAAAGAAATAAGTTCCAGGATTCAATTTTTAAAAGCTTTAAGAATTGTATTCATTATTATAGTTGTATGTGCATGTGTATGTATCTGCAGGGTGGGGGATGTGTGTCAGGGCACATGTGAAGGGCAGAGGACAACCTTCAGTAGCTAGTTCTCTCCTTCCCCTGTGGTCATCTCTCTGGTCCTTCACTCTTTTTTTGTGCAATAAATTCTTAACTTTGCTGAATATTTATGAGTTGTCATCTTTTATTCACCGTCTTTATTCTTATTTTCCTTTTCTCTTCTATTATTCTAAGTTTGATTTGTACTTTTTTACTGAGATGACTAAAATGTGAATGTACATAATTGATTTTAAACTTTGAGCTTTTTTGTAGCCATTTGACTCCAGGAATTTCCCTACAGTCAGTGACTCAAACCGCATCTCATAAATTTTAGTATATTGTGTAAAGTGTGTTCACTCAGTTGAATCATTTTCTAATTTTTTCTTGTAATTTCTTCTACTTATTCCTTACCTGGCAGTGTGTTATTTCGTTTTTCAAGTATTTGAGAGTTTTATTTATGTTTTAGTTTTTGATATTTATTTATTTACCATGTACACATGACATGTGTGTGAGTGTGTGTGTGTGTGTGTGTGTGTGTGTGTGTGTGTACACGTGTGTGTATACGTATATATGCCATGGCACACATGTGGAGGTCAAACAACTTACAGGAGTAAATTCTCTCCTTCCATCATAAGGATCTAGGTGTTGAACTCAGGTCTTCAGGCTTGGTGGCAAGTGCCTTCACCTGTTAAACCATCTTGTAAACCCTACTTTGGGTTTTTAAATATCCTTAACTTTTTTGCCAAAGTTATTTCATTTGCTACTGAAAAGAAAGCATAATATATGCAGCTATTATCATGGGTTTGTCTTTTTCTTCTTTGTCTTAATTTCCTGTTAAATTCCATTAGAGATGGACGGATATATCATTATTGACATATCTTCTAATATTTTCCCTTTTGTGATTATTAAATGGTCTTCCCTTACCAGTTTTTTATGTTGACTATTAGTATGAATATATATATAATAAAATTTAATACTAAGAGCAGTAATAACAGTAGAGTACTTGTCATTCTTACTTTTACCATATCTGAAATTATTTACGTTTCAGTTAGGTGTGATTTCATCTCTGAAGTTTCTAATTTGAAAGATCAGTTGTTTGTAAAGATTTCTAATCTTTAAGCATCAAATGTTTTAGTTTGATTATCTTCTTATAAAAGCATAGCAATAGCTTTTGAGATTAAATTATTATTCTATTCACTTGCATATCCTCTTATGTAATTTACATGTTCAAAATTTAGATGTCAAAAAGAAAGAGTTAGTGGAAGTACAAGAGGAATGAAAGAGAGTGCTAGGAGGAGTTGTGGAAATGACCAAAATACATTAAATAGATATGAAATTAGATAAATAATAAATAGATAAATAAATAAATAATGGACAAGTAAAAAAAGTTAGCTGTCCAAGATTATATGTAAATCTACACTCTTCTTTCACATAAAACATATGTAGCATGTGTTACTATATGCATTAAATTAATGTATATAATATGTATATATGTTAACTGTCACATACAGGATTGTTTTCATCTTTAAAAACATGTAGAATCTCTAATATGCCATGTCTACAAATGAAAAAGATCTTATCATAAAATCCATTTTGATTGTTTTAAAGAGTTCATGTCCAAGGCTTACAACATTTCAAATTGTGTTTTGAAATTAACAACTGGAAGTTAACACTAAAGAGATTTATAAGAGCTGCTTTAATTTATTGATAATCATAAATGCTTTTTGTAAACTAGACTGGGATAGAATGTAGATGAGGTTTCACTTTTATAGGCCCACTTATAAGATTCAAAGTTTAAATATTTAATTTTTAAGGAAAAAATATTTTTTACCTAAAATGTCAGGGGCTGGCATTAATTTAGATAGACATAATAATTGCTTTACTTTTGAAGTTAATTTTGCAGTTTATTTTCCCTTTATACTCATGACTTAAGCAAGGATTAGCATTCAGTAACTAAGGTTTAAGAATGCACTGTTGATCCACTGGGGCAGACATGGTTTTGGAATTTTAATTTGGGCAGCCTCTGCTTTAGCTGGACAAAGAACACGGAAGGTGATAGCATGTCTCAAGCCTGCTGCTTCTAGAAACGTGACCCTCTTCTTTTGAACAATCCCTAGTTTCTCTGCAGAAATAAGCCTCCATGACACAGGAGAGCAGTCAGGAGAGGACAGGGAGTGAACATGGATGACAGAAGTGTCTGTGCCACCCATTCATTAGGGACTCACAAAGGGGTATAGAAATTCTGAGCTTTTGTAGGGATTGAGAGCTCCATATCAAATGTCTATGGAGTAATTTAATTACATGGGCATGGTAGGAATGACACAGTGGTTACATTAATAAACTGAAGCATTAAAGAATAATAGCCCAGTTATTGCTGAATTATGGGAAACACGCTGCCTATTCATTCCTGGTGATATTAGAAGGGAGAAGGAGGGGGCTTACTCACCACTTTGCACCCCCAATGCATAAAGAAACAGTCTCTTGCTTCTCCAGACCTGTGGAACACCGGGTGCAGTGGAAGACCCAAAGTCACACCCAATAGCATAAATCTTGCTTTGTGTAAGATGCATAAAATATCATAAGCTAAGTCTGTTTTTATGGTGCTAAATAAAATTGACTTGGGCCAGACATAGTAATGAGTATGTGCTACATAAACATCTCTGTAGAACCTTTTCAATGGATCTCATAGATGATAATCCCTGTTTGTTGTCCTAGGCCTCTTGTTAATGGAATCTGTTTGACATACTCATAGGCCAATAGATTACTAGCTTAAAAGAAGTAGTCTATTATTTAATAGAAGCTAAAGTAATTTTTCATTTTTATACATCCCTTATGGACAACTAGAAGAAAATACTCTCTACCTTTTTTCAGAAGCAGGGGAAATGGAACTCATATCTGATTTCCTATCATTTATCCCAAAAAGGCTTATTGAATTGTGCCAACACTGTTCCAAGAACTGTGCTGCAGGAGAAAAGAGGAGATATGTAAGATATGGTCTCCACTTTCAGATTCCAGTGGGGGAACTCACAGATTACCTAGCCACCTCCTCCCACTTATTTCCTGAGAATCTCTTTGTAAACTCTTGTACACACTGTCTTCTCATTGGCATTTCTTCATGGGTTAATGATTCCTATGGTTCATATGGTTAATGATTAGAAGATCCATCCTACCTCTGAAATCTTTTGACACTATGAAGGCAGAAAAGGTTATCTTGAGGAATCAAGAAACTTATCATTTTCATGCAAACAAATTACAATAAACAGATAATGACCTTACAAACCACTAATAATACAAATTAATATTAACATACATATAACAAAATAAATTATATGTTGTGCTTTGAAGTTTCAGGAAAGTCTTCTGTAATTCAAATTTGAAAAACTCAAATAATGGAATGTGAAGAAACAGAGCACTTACTTTCTTCAGCTAAAGGAGACTGATATGAATTCATGGGCAAAATACAAAGTTGGAGTACTTCTGGAGACACATATTTCCCAGAAGGGGCCAACGCTGCTCATTGTCCCAGAAACACCCCCACAAAGACTCTATGTCAATGGTCTTCAAGTTGAACAGGCAAGACCATCACATGGGAAACTTGTTAAAACAGGTTGCTGGGCCCAATCACAGAGCTCTGATTCAGCAGGACTGGGTTGGAGCCAGAGAGTCTGCATTTCTCTCCATTTCCCTCCTCCCTTCTTCTGGGGCCAATGATCCAGGGACCAGCTTAAGAACCTCTGCATTAGGTATTAGAAAGACAATGCCCTCCAGAGCCTTGAGAGAAATTGCAAAATCCTCTTTAACTTGGCAGTTAAGGCCAATTTTCTTTCATGTTGCATTGACAGACATCCTTGATGAGGTAGTCCTTGATAATTCAAAGGGCAGAGTTTAGAAATACTAAAGACGAAATGGAAACAGCGTGGCTTTGCCTTGTGCCACTTAACAGGCGTTACATAAACAGGCATTCTCCTGCAGACTTGGTTCTTTACTTCAGCTCTTCAGAGCATTCCACTGGGATCAAAGAGTAGCTGGATAACCCTGGCTAATTGCAACCCTTTCCAGTCCCACTTCATCATGTGCTCTGGGCAAAGCAGATGAATCCAACCATTGCCCACTGGTTCCTGTGTAGCCACAAGTTTCAGAAAAGGATTAGTCAGCAGTTTCTGGCTCGCCTGCCCACACTAACCGCAGTTTGGCCACCAAAAATGTGGGTCAGCACATTGCCAAAGTGCCGAAGCATGGCGGTTACAAGGACCAGAAAGCTCAATGTAAAAACATGTGAGTCTGCTGCTGTTCGTAACATGGAGAAGGAGGGCAAAGGTCAGCCCTGCTATTCTTGGACCTGATCCTGTTATGCCATCTTTTTGTGAAGCCAAGTGCTGCTCACAGGATTTTATTTTTCTCTTATAAATTCTGCCAGACAGTGGTTTAATTCAATGAGACTTGGCTGTAATATTTAGTCAGATGTACCTATTACTCTATTTTTTTTCCTCAGAGAAAGAAACACTTGACTAAAATTTATACTGCAGATTGAATACTGAAAATCACTAACCTTCCCTCCTACCCAGACTCATAAAGCCACACTGTTAGAAACACCTCCTTTTCTGTTTTGATTGTGCTACAAGTACATAATTGGGTTTAAAAATTTGCTACTTTTGCCCTCATAGGGAATTATATTGTCAGCTTCTTGGGAGATTTCTTTTTTATACTAAATTATTCATGTGTAAAGAATGACAGTGCTTCTCAGTCATTAAGGAGATGCTATCAACTCGCTGGTTCTGATCTAGTGAGAAATCTACCTTAGGGTTTGGCTGAAACAAAATTCTCAGGACCTATAATTTGTTATTTGCCTTCCTTAAACAGCTTTAGCCACAATGAGAAGCTTAACAATACATATCGGAGGGCTGGAGAGATGGCTCAATAGGTAAAACTGATCAAGTGTGAGGACCTTAGGTGGATCCCCATGTAAAACTTGCATGTGGCTATATGTTTCTGTAATCCTGGTGCTAAAGAGGTTGAGAGACAGTTGAAACCTTGGTGTTTGCTAGCCAGCCAGTCTAGCTGAATCAGAAAGCTTTGGGTCCAGTGAGAGACCCTGTCTCAAAAATAAGGTGAAACGTGATTAAGGAAAACATCCATCCTAAGCCTCTGATTTGTACATGCACCTATACCTGAAGTACATGCACACACACACACACGCGCGCGCGCGCACGCGCGCGCGCGCACACACACACACACACACACACAAACACACACATATACATACAAAGAAAAAATCCAGAATGGATTTTAAAGCTTTTATTTTGCTGCATTAAAAATTAATGGACTAGGTCCTAGAAACATAGATTATAGTAAAAGAAACCATGAGATGCAGCAGAATTAGAAACATATTTGAACACTCTGCTAAGTTCATTGGCTATACCATTTCTTTTGTGCAGTAGTTATTTTTCTAAGCACAATAATAGTAAGGACGGCACAGTTCATGTTTAATAAGCTTTTTAAAATCCATTATTGTAGGCTGAAGATATGGCTCAGCAATTAATAGCACTTGTTTAGAAATCATGAGGATAAGAGTTCAGGTCCCAGTACCCACTTAACAAGTCAGGCATCCAGCAAAAATCCTGTAACTGCAGCTCTCAGGGATCTGATATCCTCTTCTGTCTGTGTACAAAGTTGCAGGCAAAGATGCATGCTTGCACATGCTCACACACATGCATGCATACTTGTGCAGAAATGTACATCCACATCAATAAATAAGTTTTCTAAAAATTCACTTGTATTTCAATATGGAATATTTTACATGGACAATATATCTTTTTATTTTTAAGATTTATTTTATTAATTTGTATGTATGTCTGTTTTGTCTGTGTGTGCACCACATGTGTCTCTTGTGCCCAAGGTAGTGGACTTTCATGTGAGGCTGGGCATCAAACTGGGGCCCTTTGCAACAACAAAGAGTACTCTTAATTACTGACCCTACACTACAGCACCTAAATTATTATTTTTTAATTAGATACAGGTAGATGTTCCCCTCATGAATATAATACATTTGTAACTTTCACATCAGGTCATATTTTTGTTCTTCTTTATTTTACTTTCCTTAAAACACAGTCTCCAAAGAGGAATGTTTTCTGGATAAGACAGTGTGAAAATGGAGAAATGTGTTCTTGACCTCTGGATAGAAAGAACTGGAGCTTTTGATTAGCTGCAGCCTGGTTTTCTTCTTTGAGTTTCTTTGGGGCTCCAATACAGACACAGCTGGATTTCTTGATAGAGCTTTGCCACCTCCAGTGTCTCAATGAGATTATCAGAGAGGGGGGGTCATTTTTTTTTCTGTATTCCTATGTGAATGACTTACTTTGAGAGGACATGTGCCCTGACTTGCTTATGCAACGCTACGGATTTAGAGTGCCCAGCCGTTGTCAAATCACAGCAAAGCTGTAACATAATGGAACGACCCCCTTAGAAGATAAGTAGCCCCAGTGAAGCATCGTCATGACTTCACATGACAGCGTGGATGCAGCGTGCAGCAGGCACATGAATTCAAACTCTTTTGCTTTTGAAGACACCAGCCTCTTCAGGATCTAAAGTGTTGTAGAAACACAGTGCACAAATCAATCCTTAAGCTATTGTGTGTGAGGGAGGGTTATGTTTATGAATAAAACAAAAAGCACTGGAGTCATGTGGTGACATCTTCAAATCCAGCTAACATGACTGAGAAGAAGAGAAAAGCACAGATGGATTAGATGGCAAAAAGGAGAAGCTCCTCTATGTAATTGACTTGCCTTTCTATTTTTCTACAGAGCAATAATCATTAAATAATATTTCTAAAAGTTCAAGCTCAAGTGATACCCCATGTATGAGACATTTATAGAATTTCCAAGCAGGAAAAGATCTTGCCATTATCTTCTGAACTAAAGCACATCCAGGCCCCTTTACTGAATTGTCGTCGGACATACATTTTCCCAGTTCTCAAGTATGTCTTATCTCCTTTCTTGGGGTGTGTGTAGGGACTAGAGAACAGACATTAATGTATGGCCACCATCTTATTCACTACCCCAAAGCAACATGTCCAATCAGTGTATGTATAAGACACATTATGTAATTAATAGAATCTAGGGGAAAATCAAAATAGAGTGCTCTTTAAAATGTAATAAGAATTCCAACATAGTGATAGGAGAACATAAAATCGAGTTCAGGCCGGGCGGTGGTGGTTCATGCCTTTAATCCCAGCACTTGGGAGGCAGAGCCAGGTGGATCTCTGTGAGTTCGAGGCCAGCCTGGGCTACCAAGTGAGTTCCAGGAAAAGGCGCAAAGCTACACAGAGAAACCCTGTCTCGAAAAACCAAAAAAAAAAAAAAAACCAAAACTAAACAAAACAAAATCGAGTTCAGGGCCCTTCATGAAGCTCACCTCTCCTATGAGTAACAAATGAATGACTTATTTAGTCATTCACCTAACCAACCAAAGGCATAGTTTTGGGCTGTGTAATCATGGTTTGGGTTTTTAACTAACTTACAAAGCACAGAAGACATGTTTTGTGGTCATTTTTTTAATTCTTTCAGACAATTTAATTTTGTCTTCT
Organism: Peromyscus eremicus; assembly: GCF_949786415.1. Classification (NCBI taxonomy): domain Eukaryota; kingdom Metazoa; phylum Chordata; class Mammalia; order Rodentia; family Cricetidae; genus Peromyscus; species Peromyscus eremicus. The sequence continues at coordinate 20,257,311 of NC_081439.1, read as the reverse complement.
TTTAATTATTGCCATTATTTAAATGGGTGTTTCCTTAACATACTACAAGTTAGTGGACACCATTGAAGATTGCCCAGCCGACAGTAGACTTTTTAGGGAAGTCTGATCCCCATGCACTACGTGTCTACAGCCCCATTTTACTGGAACTTAGTAGCCACTTTAACTTACAAGTGGTTAAGGGTTTCAGTTGTGCAACCAGCACTGAGGCAAAAGGGTAAAGAAATGGTACATTAAATGAAATAGCACAATTCTCCTAAATAGTCTCAAATAACATTTTAAAATCAAATTCTGGCCTAATTACTATGCTTTTTTTAGGGAGGCTGGGGATGTCAGTGTGATGTGTGCTTTTTGTGACAAATTTCCTATGTGATTTTTTTTTTTTAAACTAAGAAAGGAGTGCCACATGGGGACATTCTTGAGCAAGGCTTGTTTTTGCAAGTTGGAGAGAATGGAGCTCTACAAAAGGCAAACAAGAGAGAAAATTCTTCCCTGGAAAAATTCAGCCACTAGAAATGTGGTCTTGTCCAGATAGTGAGAAAATAATTGTCTCCAGGTTTGATGAAGGGGTTATAGCACTAACGTTTTAGGATGAAATACAGCTGGTTTCAGATTCCACTGTCAACTCAAAATCAAGCTAATTTCATGTGGTTTGGGGTTTTGCAACTATTTTTTGTAAAGTACTTGTAGGGACTTTTTGTTCCAGACACATCCTTGGGAATACCCCACCCCACCCCCATTCAAACAATTACTCTAGCTCCAACGGAAAATTTACAAGGCAGCATTACTGATTCTTCCCAGCAGAGGGCACCATTATACCTCCATCGGTTCTGGATGTAGCCACCACTTCAGCGAACCCCTCCAAAAAAAAAAAAAAAACGATGTTTACATCCTCCGCCGGAACACATAATACTCAAAGAGACAAAAAGAATAGGAATAAATCTAACAGGAAAAAATACACTTCTCCAGAGCTGCAGCTTCTGCAGTTCTAATATGGAGTTCTTTGTGTCAGTAGTGTTGGTAGGGGAATTTTGTCTTAAAAACTTAATTCCAAGATAGGTTTGGGGCTGGCTCTCTGGATGGTCTTGCTTCTCTTTGTTCTAGTCTTTTTTATGAGCTGTTTTTCATTCATCTCAGAAACTGCTTTGTTTTTTAATGAAATTTATGTGTACATACACTAGTAAAATGAGGTAAATGTTAATTTCCCTTTGAAGTCTGGTAACTTGTGAACCTTGTGTTTGGGATGATGGGACTTTGAAACGTATTTTTTGCTGCTTTCATAATCAGTTTGGTAGAGTAAAACAGTTCACTAATTCATATTTGTAAGTTATTACTCAGATGTGCATATGACATTGTATTAATTACTCTTTAATTCACACTAGAGAGAGCTGTTCTGATTATAGAAAATAGGTCTATTCACATGCAAAAAAAAATTGCATAGGAAATATCCTATTTAGAACAAGAAACCCTGTAACATCCAACTTGATTTTTGAGAAAAGATCAGTTTTATAATCTTGCTAATTAAATCATTTCTTTTTCAATGACAACATGTACAGTATACAAAACAGAATATTATGTCTTGATTTAAATGAAATTAGAATAATAAACATTTTTTGAAATTGTCATATGTTTGTGGTACAATTTTTAAAACAAGCTTGGCATTCTACACATTGTCATTAATTGCTTTAGTGGTTATTTTTCTCCTTTTGTCTGATGATATTGTTCCCTTATGTGAACGTTTTGGCAGACTCTTTGGATGTAAAATATTTTTCAAGCCCGACCAGACATTGCTTCATTTTTCATTCTCTTTTCATTATGTTTGGAATATTATCAAAAGAGGCTATTGGTATTTTACATGCAACCTACTTTTATCCATTCTATGTGTAAGCATGAGATACAATTAAATTAGCAACAACACTAATTCAATTGAAGAAAAAAAAAACTGTGATAGAATGCTCCAGACTTGATTAACAAAAACTATCACGCACAAGTATAGTTGGTGATACCTATATAATATCAGATGAATCTGTGCTATTTCTTATAAAATTATTGATTTGGGTACTAAGGTCCTATGAGATGTATTGGTCTCCAGGCTCAGCAGACACGGAAGTTAGGGCTCCTCTTGGAACAGAGCCTAAATGTCCATCTCTTGTCTGGCTTCAACCAGGACTCAGCTTTCATCTGAGCCTCCAGGAAGACATGTTGCTTTGAGGGTTGTCTAGGATCCTGAGAAACACAAAAGGAGGTTTCCTCCCCATTCTTCTATTGTGTTTTAAGTTTTCTTTAAGAATAGATGTTTCAGCTGGGCGGCGGTGGTGCACGCCTTTAATCCCAGCCCTCGGGAGGCAGAGGCAGGTGGATCTCTGTGAGTTCAAGGCCAGCCTGGTTTACAGCAGAGTGAGTTCCAGGACAGGCTCCAAACTACACAGAGAAACACTAACTCGAAAAACAAAAAAAGAATAAATGTTTCAAAATGGAATGGAGAAGATGCATCTTGCTATAGAGTCAGTGAAAGGGACATCTACCAGTATGTAAAAGTCCAAATCTACTAAATCCCCAGCCAGATTTGTGCAGTAGTGGTAACTGGATGTGTGATTTTCTATGTTCTTTCCATCATCTTTCCAAGGTACGCAAAGGATGACTTTACACAAGGCTGTATTTTCAAAGCTTGAGATTATGATGAGTTCACAGGTAACAAAAATGAGCTACTGTTCTCTTTATAGCCAAAAGACTGGCTGTGCCGAAAATATTTCAAAAGCAGGCATCCAACCTCCCCCTGGCCTGAAACCTGCTAAATGGCAACGTTTAGATTCTGGAGATTTTTGGATAGTCTTAACTAGTGTTCTTAAACTTTATACATTTATGATATCATCACCAATCTTAGGCTCAAGATATGAAGCAAAAATTCCCATCACAAATATTACATTTAAGCTATCAAGGTTATGAAATTATCTTGCTGTTCTTTACTTTTTTCAAATTACATTTATTTATTTTGTTGATAAGAGTTGGCCACAACACACATGGGGAGGTCAGAGTACAACTTGCAAATGTCGGGTCCCTTCTTCTATCATGTAGGTCTCAGGAATTGAACTCAGGTCCTCAGGTTTGGCAGAAAGTGCCTTTAGTCACTAAGCTACCTCAATGGCCATATTTTGATGTTCTTGAGTGATTCAAACTTAGAACTTCCTTGAGAAACTCTTGCTATCTGTCCCTTTGAGTTCTTCTCCATAACTCTTTAGCTTGAGTGTTGCTTTAAAACTTAACCATGAAGTCAGCATCACCTGAGAACACAATCAGTCCCTTTCTGATTTCTCAGGTCTAGGATGGGGCACCAGACTTTCTACTTTCAGTGAGTTCGGAGGTGATGAAGATGATGGTGATGAATTTGATGGTGAAAAGATGATATTCAGAGGACCACTAAGCTACAATCTGGAGATACAGCAGTCTCTTTTTCTTTTGAGGCCTTGTTGAAAGCTGAAATACTCCTAAAGCACTGCACAGTTTCTAGAAATTCTTTGCTCTGAAAATGAAGACATCTATCTGTAAGCTAAGGGAGACTCCAGTCTTATTAAGATCTCATGTGATCATGCCTGATAATGTTTGAAATAATACTCAAATTTTGAATCCAACAAACTGAGTGTCTCCATCTTGTCATTATTGACAATCAGACCTGGTTATTCTTTGGGGTGTGAAGTTGTCCTGCAAATTGTATAGCAGCATCTAGCTTGTACAGGCCAACGCAAACAGCATCACAACATGCTTACTCAGGCTGTGACAGCCAAAATTGTTCTAGACATTGCCAAATGTCACCTGGAAGGAGAAAATAATCCCTGGTTGAGAAAAACTGTTACATTATTCTCAAATTCATTAAAATGTGGGAAATGATTGCAGGGTACAGTCATATGAACATGCCACTGTAACTTACTTGAGCTTCCCTTTCAACATTGAACTGGTGCAAACCTTCATATTCTGCCTATCACATCTTAGTTTTGGCTCAATTATTCATAATTCTACCATTTGTTCCTTCTCTTTCTTTCCAAGAGGTGAAATCTTTAGGAATTCATGAATTTCTAATATATCTATTCTGTAGAAGTTCCTTGTGACTTGAATGCTTTAATCATGTTTTGTATCTTTGTGTACCTTAACATGTTTTATTAGTTTATAAATACTGCAGTGGTTTTATTAAACTTCAGTAAAGGCCTAAATATTGAAAGGGCTGAAAACAAACAATCAAAAACCTCATGAGATGCTGTGACAGAAGTTCAAGGCCAGGTTGCTCTATGTGTAAGGATTCTGTCCTTAATTACATCATCAGCCTGCAATGGCATCCCAGCCTAAAAAGCAGGTAGGCCCTCTGTGTGTCTCTCTCTTTCTTTTCTGCTCCTGTCTGTCCTCTCTTCCCCCTTCTTTTTTTGCTCTCTCTCTCTCCCTCTCTCTCTCCCCCTTCTCTCTCTCTCTCTCTCTCTCTCTCTCTCTCTCTCTCTCTCTCTCTCTCTCTCTCTCTCTCCCTCTCTCCCTCTCTCTCCCCCTCTCCCAATGAAGCTCTAAAAAGGTAACCATGGCTGTGATTCTTCCAATCAGCACTCTCCTCCGCTGGCATGGCCGCCACAGGCGGCGGCCAGCCAGTAGCAGCGCTGATTTAACCAACACTATATAGTGACTTTTAGCCAGACCTTCTCTTAAAACAAACAAAAGAGGCTCATGAACAATTTGAAATGCATTCAAATGTTCTGGGCCAAGAGTGAATTCTGAAGATCTTCTCACTAATTGAAAAGCTATTTGGAAGCATTTTCACTTAAAATAATACAGAAAAGGGCTTCATTAATTGGCTATCACATTCCTTAACAAAAGACCACAGCTCATCTGGCTTCTTAGAGTTCCATGAAAAGAGCCCATTAATACAGTATGCAGTTTTGTAAGGGAGGAATGAAGACCCTGACAGGCTCCACTGCATGGCTTGTGATGCACTCTTATCTTCCTGCTGCTGGGAAAGATGAAAGATGAAGTAGGGTATGGAGGAGGCACTATGTGCCATGACTGAGGAATCAAAAATAGGAAGCATTATTTAATGAGTTCAGCAGTCAGTCTGAAGACTGGACATGGCTGGTTTCTGTCTCACACAGTTATAGTGACAATATTTCCAGAGCAAAAGAGCATAGTCTGACACAAGAATTTGTGTTACTTCCAGATGTGAAAAGCATCTGGGAAGGGGAGAATGAAAGTCAGTATGTTGAAACATTCCATGATATTTATGTGGGTTGTGTAAAAGGGCAAAAGAAGACTGCAATATGGAATCTTTATCTTCCCCTACATGCTACTAATATGATCAGAGACTGTATATCTAATTGCCAGAATGGGATTCATCGAGGTTTATCAGAGTGTGAGAAGGAGAAAGGAGAAGAGGCAGGGAATAGAAGGAGGAACAAAAGACCAAAATAGAGAAACATATTCTTCTCTTCTGTAATGTAAAAGATGATCTGGCTGAAAACTATTAAAAGAGACTAACAACTCTCATGTGTTTTGTGGGATGGTAAAAAGACACAAGTTTTAAGGAAAGTAATTTCATGATCTTATAAAAGATAAAGCCATTATTTTATAAATAATTAGTTCTACTTCTACAAATGTACTTATGTAAATGCTTGGATAGTTCAGCTAATGTGACAATAAATTAAGGTTGATAACAATGATGTATATTAGATTTAAAAAACTGTAAATGATAAAAAAAGCCAACCTAAGTAGCTAAAATACTATATGGCCTATCCATATAATGGAATGTTATATAACAGTCAAAAATAAGAATGCTAATTAAAAAAAACTTTAGAGTGCTATACATAGATTTACTCCACTTTAAAATATATTTGTATGTTTACATAAGGACAATTCTGGAATCTTGAACCACAAATTGTCACGTGATTGATTCCTGTAGGTATGCTAGGTCAAAGATTATTTTGTATTCCTGAATTTCTGATAGTTCACCAATGCACAGTAGCAATTTTCATTTTACCTCATTTTTATTAAAATTTTTTTTATTCATTTTATATACCAACCACAGATCCCCCTCTCATCCCTCCTACCTCTCCTCCCCCAGCCTTCCTCCAAGCCTACCCTCATCCCCTTCTCCGAAAAGGTAAGGCCTCCCATGAGGAGTCAGCAAAGCTAGGTACATTCAGCTGAGGCAGATCCAACCAAATCCCTCCCCCTGCATCAAGGCTGTGCAAGGTGTCCCACCATAGGGAATAGGCTCCAAAAAGCCAGTTCATACACCAGGGATAGATCCTATTCCCACTGCCAGGGGCCCCTTAAACAGACCAAACTACACAACTGTCTTGCTTTTGCAGAGGGCCTAGTCCAGTCCCATGCAGTTTTACTTCATTTTAAAGTAATGGGTGAAAGATCTATGTGATATGAAGAAAAATCAGAGTATCACTAACCAGTTTAAAGGAATAAGATGTATTTAAAAAGTGATTCAGTATATATGTGCCTCGTACACTTAGCCTGATCACAAACTGGATAATACAGTAAGTGTTATTTCTTAGGAATTACTCTAAAAAGCATATGCATTTGTTGGCTATGTTAGTTCATTATACATGAGTTTTTCTTGCAAAGACAAAAGTGCTACCCAATAGCTAATAAATTTACTAATTTATAGATTACATAATTATGGAACTGATTAACATAAGGTGGTATAATATTACCACTGCAGAAAGAGGAAAAACACATTAATTGTTGCGTATTCTTGTTTAACTCTCTTGGAAAAATAAAGGCAGGAGAAATATAAAACACATCATGCATTTCTATAAAGAGAGAAATAACAAAACTTTGCATTATGCCAAACTACAGAGCAGAACAGACCAGCTCCCGGAGCTACTAAAGCCCCATTAGCAGCAACGGCCCTTGGCTCCCTCCTGACCTACCTGTCAATGAACCAGCCACTATCTGAATTTCTGCCCTAGCAAGTTCTCTCATTGCAAGCAACACATCTCTACACCTGTAATAACAATTGCCTGTGAATGTTGGACCGCCAGGTAGCTTCTTTCCCCCAGAGGACCCAGACACATAATCTTCCCCAACAGTTAGACCCATAAATTCAAGGCTGTTAAACTGAGCTGTCTCATTTAGAAGTGAATAATCCTTTTTTTCAAAAAAGAAGAATATGCTGTCTTCCACTCTCCATCCCACTCCCACTCCCTCCTCCAACCTTCTCCAGACTTTCTGACTTTTCCACTTCCTTTCCTGAAGTTTGTCTTGTGAATCAAAATCGTCATTGCAATTAAAGCTGGTTACACTGTGTTAGAACAAAATAAGAAAGTTTTAACTGGCTCTTATAACCTGTCACAAGGGGATTACAGCTTCCAAAATGTCATGCCATCCAAAAACGTACAGGCTTCAGAAGAAAGGACCCAGTGATAGTTAATACATAGCATGTGAATGCCGCAGCACGTAAGTGAATCCACTTGTATAAATTTGGAATTGAGTTTCAATTGCAGTGGGTGACAGCTATGACGGTGGTCAGAATTTGCTAACTGCCTCTGGCTGCCTTCACTCAAATAATTTTCATCCACTTCTAGGAACTTTTCAAGTCACCAGGCCTTTTTTTCTTAGACAAATGAACCAGAGAGGGCCCCGAATCGCCTGCTGTTCTGTGTCTCCCAGATATAAAAACGACTGGAATGCTACATTACCTACTGTGCTGCTCATCGAACAGACCTACCATTTTGATCATTGCTGTTGTCCCATACTTCTCAGTCCATCGCTTAATCATTGGACAATGTCAGCTTTTACAGATGATGATGATGATGATGATGATGGTGATGATGATGATGATAACAATAATAATAATAAAGTCCTCATGCTTAAAACTGTTGAGGCCAGAATGTTAGAGACTTTGAATTACCTGGAAGTAATGCCTTTTGAATTAATTCACTCCATTAACATGTTCCCCCCACACTAGATTATTTTCAACATAATATATTTTAGTTTTTACAAAGGATACATTCCCGGCCAGATCTTAGGGACAAACTTAAAAAAAAAAAAAAAAAACACTACCATTTTATGAGGTTTTCAAAATGGTCAAATATTGACAGTTTCACATAGCTCAACCTAAATGCGTGAAAATAATTTTTACAAGACAAAGTGTCTTTCACTGGCTCTAGGGAAAATGGACTAGTTCAATATGTTTTACAGTAAATGCCAAGTAAAGAGTGAATTCTCTTTGTAAAGCTGATAATCATCAATGCCTTATGTTTCCATGTTCTTTGCTTAAAGTGGAGAATTCCACAGACACTGAGATCCGGCTAAACAGAGAAGGAATGCCAGTTATCAGCCTGTAAAAGCCAAAGCTTGCAGGTTCTCACTTCCAAAATGCACGCAAGATTGCCTGTGAAGAGACAACCCCTTTTGTTTCTCTTCTGTCTTGTTCCCCCCACCCTCAGCCCCAGAACTTCTATTTTCTCTGATAAGGGGCAGGATTCCACTTAAGTAGCCTAGAGAGAAATTAATGAGCGATTTGCCTTTTCCTCTGTGACCAGCTAACTATTCTTTTCTGCTCTGAATTTCCATCCTGCTTGGAAGGAATTGATTCATAACCTGAATTATGCAGAATGAACCGTGACTGCTGAGAAGCAGGAGTTATTTTGTTGCCGTTTAGTTAATTTTTCAAACTTAACTGGTTTTTTGAAAAAACATGAATTATTTATACATGTCTGAACCACGGGTCCAAATTTTACTCCCCAAATATAATTAGTTTCATAGAATATACACTTTAAATATCTAATAAATGTTAAGTTGTTGGCATGGAATGCCCATTCGTTTTTATGACTTGAATAAATATTAAAAAAAGCATAACCCAATTTATTCTTCTTCCATATCAGAAAAATGATCAGATAATTTCTACTAGCCATTTTCCTGTTAGCTGATTTATGATTATATCTCTTTACTCAATAGTAAGGTCTTGACATTGAAAGATCATTCACATAGCTTTAGCAAAATCATGCATTTGTTTAAACCACATTTGACTAGTGGTATATAAATAATCTTTCCTAAACCATATTGATTTCCCAAAGGGAATATTAAATGCTAAATAACTTCACAGAATGGAAGTATTCCTATCTCTACCCTCATTTTTGATATAATCAAAAATGTTATAATCAAAAATTATGATATTGTGCCTAGCTTATTTTTAATAATTCACACATTGAGAGCAAAAGAAAATATTACACCATTGCTGGGGACGTGAACTCTGGACTGCAAAACACATGCTCCTTTTCTAAATAAATGATAATTGTCCAACCACAGCATGGTATCAGCCATGGATTAAGACTGTGTCCCTTTATAATGGTGCTATAAATTAGCACAGAGTATTATTCTCCAGATATCAGATATACACATAGCAAAATCTTTGAGAAGAATGTAGCTTACACATCTTTCATTAGTTCTCATAGAACTTTGCTGAAGTATATAATACTCTGATTTTATAAATCCCAAAATTGAACAATGCTTAACTCTTGGGCAATGAAAATAATTTTAACCAATTGATAAAATATGCTTATATGTTCATCAAATAGTTCTCCATTCCTTTCTGGCCATATAGCTAGTTTCTGCTAGCCAGGTTCCCTACTACTTATTGGTAGTCATGTGACTATGAGTTCATACCGTTAGTGTGTATCATATTGCTAGTCATGGTCATTAAAACTAGCAGAACTGTTAGTGATTACTAGAAGATTTGTGATGCTTGGGTTCTTGAGCCTGAGTAGTCGGGAACATCTCAAAAGACAAAGACTCACTGAAGTACAGGTGGGATTGTTGCATGAGCAAGAAATAAATCTGCATTGTATAAATTTTGAATTATAATTAGGTGCCTATAAATATAATAAGTCTTCTAATGTTGACCATAACAGTCCTTGATTCTAGCCTCCTCTTAATCAATGTTTTCCCAACTATTCACCTATAATGATACAATTAATTTCAACTATATTAAGAGATACTATGTCTTTATAATCATTTATTCTTTGAGAACATAGCGACTTACAGTATAGCCTATTTCAGATACAATGACTGACTATAAAGTACACTTCATAAAGAAATTTTGATTACTTTTCTTTGATTACTTACTTCCAAACTAGGGAAGTTCTACCAAGAACATTTTGATACAAAAATGTGAGCATTTTTGAGAAGTGATAGTTGCTCATCACACTCTACATCATATGCAATTTGAATGATATTCTCTTCTTTGTTTTAGGGAGAAATTGTATGTTTGGAAGACTTCAGCCTAAGTAAGGTTTTATTAGTTTTGTAGACACAGGATTCTATTTTTTTTAAAGATTTATTTATTTATTATGTATACAGTATTCTGCCTGCATGTGTCCCTGCAGGCCAGAAGAGGGCACCAGATCTCATTACAGATGGTTGTGAGCCACCACGTGGTTGCTGGGAATTGAACTCAGGACCTCTGGAAGAGCAGTCAGTGCTCTTAACTGCTGAGCCATCTCTCCAGCCCCAGGATTCTATTTTTATCTTTTGTTTCAGACAGGGTACCACTATGTAGCCCAGGCTGGGTTGCAACTTGCAGTCCTGCCTCAGTCTCCCTCCAAAATGCTGAGAATACAGATGTGCAGCAACCTCACTCCCAGAAAGGCATTTAATATTGGATTCACAAAAGTAGTGGTTCTCATTGTACTGGCCTAGAAATTTTGACATTTCACAGGGTTTTTGTTGTTGTTGTTGTTGTTTTATTTTTATTTTTTTATTTTGGGGCGGGGTTGTTTTTTTGAGACAGGGTTTCTCTGTGTAGTTTTGGTGCCTGTCCTGGATCTTACCCTGTAGACCAGGCTGGCCTCGAACTCACAGAGATCTGCCTGGCTCTGCCTCCCAAGTACTGGGATTAAAGGCGTGCGCCACCACCGCCTGGCAACATTTCACAGTTTTACAGACACAGTGAGGGAAGGAAAACTACTGACACCTAGAAGCCAGACTTACTGCTAAGTATCCTACAACATGCAGTCCTAAAATGCTGGTAGCATCGAAATTGAAAAACCCTGGGTTAAGTTGTGAGGTTAAGAGTGAGAACCATGTCTGCTTTAGTCATTAGTTTATGGTCAGCAAGTGATAGGGTGCCTGAAACCCTAGTGAGCATTCAACAGAATTTGTTTCATGAATAAATGGTCCAAGAATATCTTGTATAACAGATCAATGGGACCATACTTGGACAATGGGCAATATGAGATTTGAAGATGGATTATTAGTTTTATGGCTCAGTAAGAATACATTATTGATTAAGAAACTCTATACTCCAAGATTTTAGTATTCTCATCTGTAAATTGGGGGTAAGAGTACCCTCAAAATTGATGTTATAAATAAGAAAGAAGATAAAACATGTGGAATACTCAGCATAGTACCCGAGATGACCTCAATAAAGACTGACACTTATTTTTCCAAAGGAAACAGAGTCAATACTTCCTGGGTTTAATTATGTGCCAAGCACAAAATTAAGGATGCTCATAACTGGGGGCTGGAGAGGTGAATCGGTGATTAAGAGCACTTGCTGCTCTTGCAGAAGACCTAGGCTCTCAGTTCCCAACATCCACATGGTTGCTCACAACTGCCTGTAACTCCCATTATGGGGGATCTGATGTTCTCTTCTGGCCTCAGCAGGCAACAGGCACACACGTGGTCCACATACTTACAAGCAGGCAAACACACACAAAATAAAATGTCTTTTTAAAAAATGATGTCCATATTTAATTGTTCTCAACAATATCTATGCATTAAAGAATACATTTAGGACTTAAAGGAAAATAAAAAAGAAACTGGATGTTAAAGAGGATCACTAACCTGCCTCCAAACATGCAGCAATTGAAAGGCACACAGACAAAGCAGGAATCATAAGACCCTAAAGTCTACGTTCTCCCCATCACAGTAAATTGGCTTCTTCGTGAAAATGAGACCTTTTCCATGAACTTGGAGGTGTAAGGGTCATCCACTATGCCTCTACTACTTTTCTTTTATGTGGTATTAAACATGTTTGTTCAGCAAAATGGCACTATCCCACTTTTCTGGAACTTTCAACTAGAGTTGTGGTATGTTTTGGAGGAAATTCAACAACTTACCAAATCAGAGGTCCCATATTGTATAATTGCAAATAGGTTAATTAAAAAGGAAGTGTGCCTGTATTTGTTACCATGTGGGGCCTTCTCTGTTTTGTCTTCTGATGTTAAATTTCTTGCATTTATTTGTTGTATCTGCTTCTTTTATAGAAATACCTGGCCTATTGCTCAAAGCCAGGCAGGATTTCTTCAAATAATCCTACTATCATGCTACAGTAGGCATGCTGGGAAAAATAAGCTTACTTAGGTACTTATTTTATAGTTATCTCAATTTCTAAGATGCAAAACTATAACCTCAGAATACCATAAAACTTACATTGACTTCATGGTAACAACGAGATTTAATAAAGTCTTAAATTTCCTAGTAAATCTTATCTAATATTCATCTAGTGGTTAACAAGATTTAGAAAATTAGGTATAACAGTGTTTGTGAATGAAAACAAAATGAAATAATAAAGGAAAGAAGCCTAGGTGATCCTAATCTTTCAGTTTCTTTTCTTCCTTTCTCATTCTCTGAGTTTAATATTTCTCAGCTTATCTTTTTCTTCTGTCATTTTTTATGAGTAGGATGGCATTTGGATTTGTTTTAAGATTTACTGGTATTTCACATCCTATACCAGCTTGATGGTGGCATTACTGGGTAAAAAAAAAAAAAAAACCAACTTACAGTAACATTTAGAATTACTTAAAGACTCAAATGCTAAGGAAGCAGAGCTCCCAGTGTTGGGAAGGGTCAGAGGCCCTTTTTGACTCAGGCTTTTCCCTTTGATGCCTTGATAACAACTGCCACACAGTAGCAACTCAGTGATCCCTTGGCTCTCATTGAACTGTATTTTTCTTTGAAAAAAAATCATAGGAAAACTTTCATCTGCTAATGACATAACTACACATTAAAGCTAAATGTACCTTTAAAATGTCAAGATTAAGTAGAAGAAATGAAATATAAACAGGAAAGATTTTATAACCATTTCAGAAAGCGAGATGATTGATAGAGGGGTCAATGTGCCCACTGAACAAAGCACTTGGGCTACGTACTTTGCTGTGCACTGATTTGAAATCATCATTTACATCTTTTCTGAGGAAACAGACATCATATGGTCTTTGTTTGGGGGACAAGGCAAAACCTAGTCCATCAAAACTACATTATAGCAGTTCTCTAAGAGGTGTTTTGGCAATGGATTTGTTTTAGTAATTTCTTTTAGAATAAATCTCATTCCTGTTCATAGAGCTAGGACATGAAGCACAACTGGTAATTAATCATTACGTATTGATTTTGACAGAAAGGGAAACTATTTTGAACTTGGGGCTTACTTCATGTTCTTTTTCTTCCTTCTTCCATTTTAAGGTCTTTTTCAGATTCAAAATGAGAAAATTATATAGGAAAGACGAATTCAAAAAACCTCTAAAATTCTCTGCTGATACCTTTATTTTATGAATTGTCAAGTTCTTGTTTTGTCACAAAACTATGAAGTTTTAGCAAGAAATGGTAGTGATATTTCAAAATTAAACATGTGCCAGCATAGTTTTGGGGTGCTTTCTCTTCTTGAATGCCAACAAATTTCATGTTTGCTTCTGAAACACTGATGAAGTGACAGTTTCCAAGGAAAACACTGGTGAGCTAGACCTTGCTAAGTTGCCTAATTTGTTGAATTAACCTAACTTGGACTGCCACAGCAAGATACCATAGATGGAATGGCTCAAAAATGTAGTCTTTTAGCAGTTCTAAACTCTGATAAACCCAAGATTAATCTGCATGCTTCTCATGCTCTTGCATGCTCTTTCTTCTCTGTGCCCCCTTAAAGCAAAACCAAGCAATCTTATTTCTCTTTGCATGGGGACACAAATACCATTCATTGTGTATGCACCACTCCCTTGTGTCCTCACTTCACCTTAATTACTTCCACTAAAATCCAGTTTCCAAATTTAGTCACATTGGGAGTTAGGGCTTTAACACATGAAAGGGACATTCAGTGTATAACATTAATTGCAAAAATAGTAAATTTCCTAATAATTTTTTCTATAACTATCAACTAACTTTCTTTGTGGTTAAGTGATCATTGTATTTGACCTAACCAGGATTTGGTGGCAAAAAAAAAACCCACAGTGGTGCTTCCTCAACTTGCTCATGGATTCTGATAACTGTTTGCAAGTATGACAAATAAGCAGGAAAATTTAAATGCCTAGATTCATGGGGGATCAAAATTATTTAAAAAGAACCTTTGGCATGAGCTTCCCTTTGTCTAATAAAGCTGTTCACCAGACTCAGTTGGAAGACAATGATTCTTTCTAAACAGATTCTCCACAATTTTTGAAGATATACTACAATAAACATTCTCCTCAGCAAAATTATTTCAGTGTAGGACTCTTGACAGCTTCATTTTCAGACCAGTCAACTAGGTTGAAAATTGAGCTGCCCAAAGAGAGTTGGCAAAATAGTTTACTCCCTGTAATTAAAAAAGGGGGATGTTTCTAAACCACAATCATCTTCAATGCTAATTGGAACAACCAAATGTTATTTCCAGTAGATATTTTTTAAAAAGTGTCTCATTCTTGGCAAGCTGGTACAGCACTGTGCTGTGGGAAATCAGATAATTTTCCCATAAGATAGGAATGTTCCTTATGTCAAATACAGAGTGTTAGAGTTATCCTGTATTTTCATTGCATAAACACATTCCATTGATCCAAATTCAGTAATTTTGAATGTGAACACTTAACTATACACCTTTAATTTAAAAAAAAAATCATAGAAATTTTGGAGTTCAAGCAGAATATTTCATGAAGACCATTTGGTTTACTTAGACAACTTAAAAATATCATGTTTGTAACCACGTTGAAAATCTATGCCAAGGTATGAGCTTTTCTTAAATGAGAACTTTTTTTTATTTATGTGCATAGGTAACTTCATTTTTTAAAGATTTATTTGGTTCTGCTCAATGACACAATATGTCTTCAGAGACGTATTTGACAGATCTCAATAGTGAGAAAAATGGAAACTTTTGGAGTATAGATCCTTGTAGATGAAGTATAATAATAATAATAATAATAGTAAATAGGCTGTAATAACCAATCAATGTCCACTTCACTGAATTATTAAAGTTAGTATAGCACCTAGGTATTGGGTATACAAGTAAGTCACTGATGACTTCCAGATGTTTCCATTTTTTAAACCGCTGCCACATCTTCTCTTTTCCCTGCCATTGTCTTCTTTAAATATAACCAAGTTTGAACTCTAATTTTCCCAACAAAATGGTCCCAAAGGCTCAATCAGTATTTTACCAACCATGGAATGGCATCACTGTATGTTTGGAAAGCCAATAGGGATCTCAAGAGGTGCTAGGAAATTAGACAAGACCAGCTCCCTATCATGTGAATGTTAAGGAGAAATTCTGCACATTTTAGCCACTGCCTGTTGTGTGTGTGTCAACATCTTATATGAAACTTAACATGTTTTTGAATGGCTTCATTGATTTTGCATGTCTCCATGGGTCTTAGTTACCAGCCTTGAGTTGCAAATGGAGGTACATCCTAAATCTGTTCTCACTAAGACATAAGGACCTAAGGAGGGAATAGCAGCACTTCATCGCTAATGGGATTCACACTTGGTTAGAAACTAGCCCTGTTGCTCTAACCTTTGCTTGCATCAACAGCTGCTGCTTCGAGACACGTTTGCTCTCCCTCTTGCCTGTGACGTTATATTCACTTCTCTTTCTAGCTCGGTTATCTGCCTCGTCTGGATTTTATATTTTCAAAGAGGCAGTATTCTAGCATCATAATTTTAATGGTTTGTGTCCAGGATTGCAAACTACTGCATCTTTTGATATTTTTTTCATTTAAAAGAAATGGCTTTAAACAGAAGAAATGACTTTTTTGTCTCCATAATTTCAAAGAAATTTATTCACAGATGACCCTTAAAATAACATAAAAAAATCATGTGAACTTGTTTGTCCTGCTGATGTTACAAAACCAGTACTATTACACATACAGACATCACTCAGAATAGCAGTCACCTATCTTCCTTAAATCATTAGTCAGTTTTCCCTCACGCTGTACGTGCAAGAAAAGTCTAGCTCTTTAATATGCCTCAGTGCTTCCTTCTTCCTTTTGCATAATTTTAGGCCTTTATCATTTGAAATTATGCTATCCTAAATGTAATGGAAGTCTTTTCAAATTCTTTAATTCCATCTTTATATTCATATTTTGCAAGCCCATGCTTATATTAAATATAGGAAAAAATAACTGTTACATTAGAGAATAACTTTCTTTTGTCAGTTACTTTCTTACACTTATTTATTTTATATATATTTCTACATGCACATGTATGTGATCATTGTGGGTATGTGGAGATCAGAGGACAAGCTGCAGTAGTCAGTTCTTCTCTTCTACCATGTGGGCCTCAGGAATTGAACTCCGGTCATCAGGCTTGGTGGCAAGCGCCTTTACCCCCTGAGTCATCTCACCAGCCCAACTTTACTTTTCAAATGTATTATAGTAAAACTTCATTAAAGTACTAAGCTAGCTACTTTCTCCAGTCTTCATGCAAGTGTTTTCCTGCATACTTCATGCTAGGAAGGAATTTAGGCAGTTTCCTAACATACTCATAGAGTATAATTGTACTCTTCTCCTAAAATTGTAGACTCTGGGTAGTTATGTTGCCTCACAGACAGTGAAGGAGACACTAACTTCAAGTACAACTTCACTTTTCTCAGAGAAGGGGAAGACTCAAGTAACTGCTATGGGGAAAGAATAGCCACTTCTATTCAACCAGGACCATGCAAAACAAGTGAGCTTCCACACACAAGCCATGAGGGCAAAGCTCCCAGCTGTAGTCTTTTTGTAGAGGATGAATGGAGGAGTGCTTTTTTCTTAATTATTATTGTTACATATAAATATATGCATATATGTATGTGCAAATACATCCTGCTGAGTCCATTTCGTGTTTTTAGTGTTGCTTCTGTACGTATGTATTTAGGGCTGAAGGCATGGGATTGCATAGCCCGTTAGGAGGCTCATCCCTGGAAATTTCTGATTCTTTCTCCCTCAGCAGCCTGTAATTGCCTGGAGCTCTTCATCTATGGGGGCCTTGTGAGATTTCCTGCATCTATGCTGGGGTGTCAACAGATGTTGTTATTGTGCAGGTCTTGTTTAGCTGGCCAGGTTTTTGCCATTTCATGGGTACAGCTTCTCTGTTGTGTACAAAAGATACTCTCTCACAACAGACTTCCTGGTCCTCTATCTCTTCCTATCTCTCTGTTCCCTCTTCATGAACACTCTCTTGGGAACCATGTGCTAGTCAAGACATAGTGCTGCATTTAAATGTGACTATTTTTGAAAAAAAGGAATGAAGTCATCATTTATGTTTTATTTAATTTGAGGTTGAAAATACGTGGGTGTTAGAAGACTATTCTATGTCCTCCATTGCTTATGGGTTCTTTAGGAATGTGACAAGAGCTTCTTCACTAAATGCTCCTTTCTGACCTTGGCTGATGTCTCAGCCTGCCTGATGAAATCATGGCTCAACGGAAAATGTGTTCTCTTTAACATTATCCATCTTGCTAGATTGAATTTTGAAGCACATAAATTGAGGATGTTTATCAGAGCACTGGGGGATAAGAAACAACTAGAAAAAGCCACATCAATATGTTGAAGTCTATGCTTCTAAACATAACATATTTCAAGAAATTACATCACTGGTTCTCAAATAGGTAAGGGGTGGAAATAATTTTGCATCCAGTGAATATTTGGCAAAATCTAGGGATATTTACTTTTTGGTCTTCACAACTGGAAATCTGAGTAATGCCACTGGCCTCTAGTTGGGTACACTCCAGGAATGCTGCTAAACTTCCTGTAACACATAGGAAAGAAATCCTGTTTCAGATCACCCTGCACCATATGTCAGTTGTAGCCACCCTCTGCCTCCTGACCACAGCTCCAAAAACAAACCGCTACTGTCATTGTACCCGTAAACACCAAGCTGGATGTTCAGAATGAGACCCAAACCTTCAATCAACTCCTAAGAGTCTTACATGTTTTGAAACAACCACATTGCATCCTGAGCAAAGATATTTGAGCTGTGCTTTTTTTTTCTCCTTCGCATGGAGTTTTCATGGAAAAAGATATTATCTAAGATGAGTGGACACAGGCATTCACGTGTAAATCATCTCCCTCTCTCTTTATTTTGAGAATTCCTGGCTAACTGGGAAATTTCCCATCCTCCTTTTCCCTGCTCCAGGCTTCCTTTGGTGTCTCTCAATATTTCTTTTGGTTTTATTTGAGCTACCTTGAGCTTCAGAAACATCCCCTGAGGCACCCCAAGATCCTGAGTTTTTAGTGTTGATTCTTGGGCAGATCGTTAAAGAGCTATTAGGAACTGGTCGTGGTGCCTCTTTATAGAATTCAGCGTTTCACCCGCTGAAAGGAGCCCTGTGAGTCTTCTGTGTTTTTACCTTTAAAGAAAGTAGCAGATTTTTACCACTGAAAAAGAAAATCTGGTAGTTTTCTGAATGAAAGGGAGTCTCCAATCTTTCAACTCACAAATGAGACAGATGGCATTGGGATCCAAGTGTCTTCCTATATCCTGTTCTTTTTTTGCTCACTTGGCATTTTATTTATTTGAGTTTTACTTTTGTGAGATGGAGTATGTCTGTGAAGCCTTTGCCAGCCTCAAACTGGTGATCCTCCTGTGTCAGCCTCCCAAGTGCTGGGATTAAAGGTCTATGAAGCTGTGTGCCATCATGCTCTACCAACACCCTAAGAAAGTAAAGATTCCTTTATTCTCACATGAATTTATACAAATTAAAATGAATGATTAAATCAATTTTGACTAAAAAAAGGAAATTAAAGATTTCTTACTATAGGTTAGTAATGTCCTAAGAGTGACTTTCACCTGGGGCCTATGCAGGGTCCCTTGGCTCGGCCTGGGAGGAGGGGACTGGACCTACCTGGACTGAGTCTACCAGGTTGATCTCAGTCTGTAGGGAAGGCTTTGCCCTGGAGGAGATTGGAATGGGGGGCGGACTGAGGGGAAGGTGAGGGGGGCGGGAGGGGGAAGAACAAGGGAATCTGTGGCTGATATGTAGAACTGAATTGTATTGCAAAATAAAAATTAAAAAAAAAAGAGTGACTTTCAAAAAGTTAGTTATTTTTAAGACCTGCCAGGATGCAGAGCAAAATTTGTTCAGCAGAAATACAATGCAAGCTTCATTCTTTCTCAACTGTCCTACCAGTTGTTCTTAGCTAATTACCACATATTCCTCAAGAAAACTCTGGAAAATTGCTAAAGAGGCTGCACTTGATCTCTCTCTCTCTCTCTCTCTCTCTCTCTCTCTCTCTCTCTCTCTCTCTCTCACACACACACACACACACACACACACACACACACACACACACACACACACACATACACACATACACACTCCTCTTTAATCTTAACCCTCAGGTAGCAGAGGCAAGAGGATTGCAAGTTTGAGACTTTACTGATCTGCATATGGAGACCTTGTATCAAAACAATGTGTTATAAACAAAAAGCTTTTTGAAAAATAAATTATTATAATTTTATGTGGATGGGTATTTTACCTGCATATATGTTTGTTTACCATGTACATTCAGTGCCTACAGAGGCCAGAAGAAGGCATTGGATCCCCTGGGACTGGAGTTACAAGTGGTTGTGAGCATGTGAGTGCTGGAAATAGAACCCTGGTCCTCAAGAAGAGGACAGCTCTTAACCACCATGTCGTGTCCTCAGCCCCAAATTTGCTTTCTTGCATTTGGTGAATGGAGCCTTCAAATTTTTTTTTTTTTTAGATTTATTTGTTATGTATACAGCATGTATGACTGCAGGCCAGAAGAGGGCACCAGATCTCATTACAGATGGTGGTGGGCCACCATGTGGTTGCTGGGAATTGAACTCAGGACCTCTGGAAGAGCAGTCAGTGCTCTTAACCTCTGAGCCATCTCTCCAGCCCGGAGCCTTCAAATTTAAACTAAGTAGATTACCATGAAAAAGGAAAATTTATTTATACATGCAATGCATGTGTGGGAGTACTCAATGATGTGTCATTCAAAAAATTGGGGTGGAGTCAACCTGATAAGGGAAAATGAAAGTGGAGACAGATTCCTATGGCAACAACAAATGGACTTTGATAGGAGAGGAAAAAAGGATGTTTGGTAAAGTCAATAGGAGACAAGAAAGTTTCTTGTATTTGTTTATACAAATGTGACTGATCTTTACATATTCTTTACCAACATAAAAGTCTTCTGAGGTCAGTAGTGCACTTTTCTCCATTCTGTCAAATGGCGACCTAAGTTTCTTTTATCCTTCTGTTTCCTCAACCTCCCATTAGATTAGAAAAAAAAAAAAAAAACAAGACAAAAAAAGTTGTCATGAGATGGAACTGGAGGAATAAGACTAAGACAGGACTCAGCATGATTTTCTATAAAGAGTCAGAGGGTCAATATTTCTAGGTTTTTAAGCTACATAATCTCTGTTGAAACAATTCAACTACTGCAGTGTAGCACAAGACCACTATAGAAAGCCCCCATAGGAAACATGTCAATAAATTAGCAGGGTTATATTTCAGTGAATCTTTATTTACAAAACAAGTAGTAAGCTGGTTGGAGACCATTGGATATAATCTGCCAACTGTTTGTCTGGACTCATATATGCGAGTGTGGAAAGAAACAGTTTGGCTTAATATATGACATTTTTTCCTCCTATAATATATGAAGTTAATATAATACAATATCAGATTTTTTGACAAATGGCTATGAAGAAAATTGGCTTTGTGAGAAAATATTGACTGTTACTTAATTCAATAAACCAATTAAAGTTTAAATCAGTAACCAAATAGAAAAAAATAAAATGTAAAAAAAAAATTGATTTAGACATTTTTGGTCACTAAATATTGAAGGGTAGTTGAGGTGAAACTATAATGGGAACATAACAAAATAATTGATATTTATGAACATAATTTTCTGCCTTCTGAAAGTTCAAAAATGTCAAGAACAAAGCAAAGAGGTAAATCTCAAAAATAATGAAACTACTTGCAAGAAATACTAATAAGGGAGCTGGGTGTCCCAGCAGTCACATGGCAGAGCCAGGCAAATCTCTGAGTTCGAGGCCAGCCTCATCTACAGAGCAAATTCTAGGACAGCCAGGGCTACACAGAGAAACCTTGTCTTGAAACAAATATGTGAAAAAAGAATATATACATTACACAAATAATTCAAACTAATATGAAAAGTACCCAAGTTTTTATTATAGAAATAGGAAAGTGATTTGAGTAGACAATTAAGACAAAAGCAAAAATATTTTACACCTCCTAAGTTACCAAAATTCTTAGTTAAAGAAAACAATATGATTTTCTCCTACAAAGAGCTATTTAAAAATATTTGATGGTAGCATAGTTTGGTATGAATCTCATGTTTTACTGACTGAAATATAAATTTGGGAAACCTTCTATAAAGACATTGTACTAACTTTAGAAGTATTTTGACTCAGCAGTCCCACTTGGATTCAATTTTAAACAAATACTGAAAATATATATCTAATTCATATTCTGAGATGTTTGATCTATTGTACCAGACAGGATTGCACTTGGATGCATGTAACAGAAACCCAACTGCTGTAGTACATTAAACAGATGGGGAGAGGGGTAATTCTCAAACAACAAGAAACAAGACAGTAGTCACTCTCAAGTTTCACAGCTGTTCGAGAGGGATAGCCATGTAGCCTCTTGTTCTGTCTTCCTCAGGTTGTGTATTTTGTTTCCAAAGTCTCCATTTTCAGGCTTGGAGAAAGAAGGTTAAAAGAAAAATTGCTTTACCTCAAGAGACTTTGCCTTTTTATACATAAAATGATGCTATCTCTGGAATCTCTACCCCACCCCTTCTCTCTCAAGTAGTGCCATTAGGCTACCTTGTCCTTCCGTCTTTGAAGGAGGCCTGAGCAGAGAATAATTTTAAAGGAGCGCATGAGCTGATTGAGGCGGCACATACCCACAAACTCAGCACTCCAGATATTGAGACAGGAAGAGTTTGGGTTTGATGGGATATATAAAGAGCTTAAAGGAGCATATGAGCTGAGTGAGGGGGCACATACCTGAAGCCCCAGTAAAAGTCCAGTCTTGGGTACTTAGTGAGGACCCAACTTGATCAAAGAAAAGAAACAAGTATAAAAAAAAGAGCACATGGGGTCTGAAGAGATGGCTCAGCAGTTAAGAGCACTGGCTACTCTTCCCAAAGACCTAGGTTCAATTCCCAGCACCCATACAACAGCTCACAACTGTCTATAACTCAAGCTTTAGGGAATTTGACACCCTCACAGAGGCATACATGCAAACAAAACAACAATACATATAAAATAAAAATAAATGAATCATTTAAAAAAGAGCACATAGCAGCAGGAACAGAAATTGGGGTTCTGTTTTAGAAAATGGAGTCAAAGATGACCATTGATCAGTGATTCTGTGGATACTACCCAGATGCCCCCGCTATAGAAGAACTGACTGGGTGGGCTTCCCCAAATGTGGAAAGTCCTTTCACCCAAGGACCCCTTCCATCGTGGCCTGGTAGGCCAGCCTCCAGCAGCTCAGGGCTCAAAGGGAATCCACAGGGTCAGCACATACTAAGACCTTTTTATCTGTGGGTGTTAGGGGAAAAAAGACACTCACACTCTCTAGATGGTTTCCTTCTTCATTCTCTATTCTTCTGTGTTCTTTCTACTGTATAATTTTTTTCTGCAGCTTATATACCCCCCAAAAGTTTTTCAGGCAATATAGCAATTACAATGTGGTTACATTCTATTTTTCAAGTGAATGATTATAATGAATACAGGTTAAAAAAACATGTTTTTCATCTCACTTACATGATTAAACATTATAGGTGAAAAACAAATCATCCCAAGAACCCACATATATTCATACCCAAGCAATTTGATTTAGACTAACCATGTAGGCAAGATATTCTTCTCAGTCAGGTCTTTTACTAGCAAACTGCATTTTGCAGTTACAAAGAAAGGGCCAATTACTTTATTACTTATCTTGAAATGTAATCTCATAAGGAATCTTAAAGGAATCACAAACCTAAACTTTTATATATGAAAAATAATCAATCAGCTCTGCTTTGAATCTTTAGGGTGCATACTCCCTCATTAATAGATTTTTATCAGGAGATTGAGGGCAAAAATGGATACAAGGAATTAGTAATCATAGCCTTTGGTCATTAACCAATCATAGCAAGAAGGCACATCAGCTAATGATAATTGGGCCACTTTGTTCTTGTTTCCTGATCTTAATGAGTTCCTCATTCAACTATGTGCCTTTCTAAAACTTTAGATTATCTTCCTGGGTTTTTTTGTTTTGGGTTTTTTGTTTTGTTTTGTTTTTAACCTCAAAGCTATTTGATGAAAACATCTTAGTCTAACTTTAAGTTATTTTTAAGTTTTGTTTCAGCTATTATGCTCTCCAAAACCTGTGAACACATCTGCCAACATTAAGGTTAAAAGAATTTAAGCTAGCTGGGCTACCGGGACTCAATTGTTTTTCTTAATCATTAACCTAAGCCACGGTCTATATGGCTCCTCAGTAGAAACTCATGTATTCTAGCTGTGTGACACTTCCTTGTTTACATTTTTAATCATCAAAACTCTATTTAAACTAACATTATCATTATCAATTAGACAGTACAACTTAGGAAAAAAAATCATCTTCATAGTAATTCATAGGTAAAAATGCCCAGTAGAACAGGATGTTTCCATGAGATAAACACACTACATTACAGGCAGTGGGGATCTCCCCACACCAATCCACACCATACCAGATACCAGAAAAAGATAGCAGCAAACATGTAAAGGCACAGCAGAAGCAAAAGACATTCCGGCGTCTGGGGTCTCAGGGCCTTGTCTATCCTTGAACTTCAGTTGCCACCTCCTGCTCCTCTGACATGGCCAACGGCACCCTTCCTCCCTGAGTGGCCTACATCTGGTATCTAAAATAGGCAGGGATATAAAAGTCAAGTGTTTTTAATCTCACAGACATTAGTACTTCTATCTACCTTCTTGGGTTATCCGAGGATTTACCAAAACTTCTTTGTCTATCCAATCTTGCTTCTGTATCTTTTCTTCACAATTGTGGCGCTCTCTCTCTCTCTCTCTCTCTCTCTCTCTCTCTCTGGTTTTTCGAGATAGGGTTTCTCTGTGTAGCTTTGTGCCTTTCCTGGACCTCGCTTGATAGCCCAGGCTGGCTCTGCCTCCTGAGTGCTGGGATTAAAGGCATGCACCACCACCGCCCGGCAACTGTGGGTCTCTAACAGGCAACTTCATCCTAAATCCCATCACAGTGTCTGTTTTCAGAAAATCTAACCTGCAACAATATAGTATTATTTGTGGTAGGGAATATACAGCAGTACAAGGGAGGATTAATAAATTATACTGAGAGGAACAATTATGGCCATTGAAATGAGAATTGACATGAAAATGTAATGCTATAAAATATTTGTGACACAACTTAGTTAAAAAGACAAGAGAGAAATGTGGCACATCGATAAAAGAAAGTACTATTTAGCAAAAATACAAATGGAGTAATGTTCCATGTCACTCCATGAATAACATTCAAACATAGGTCATTACATGAGAAAGACAAACACATAACACCATATTATTTAATTTTAATATGAAATATCAAGAAAACCAAATGTATAGAAACAGGAGAGAATTGCCTGGGCCTGAGAGTAGGAAGGCTGTAACCAAGCATAAAGGATCTTGGGGTCATGAAAATGTTCTAAACCTGAATTTCTATATTGTTTGCATAACTTTGTAAATTTGCCAAAAGTTTTTTAAAATGGGAGAAATTTATGAGATGTAACTATATATATATATATATATATTTGTATATATATGTATGTATATATACATATGTGTGTGTATATGTAAATACAAGCTACTGACTCCATTTAGTGTTGCTCCTATGTATATGCATTGGGATTGGATAATCTATAAAGGGATTCATCCTTGTGGAAGACTGATTATCCCTCTCTTAGCATCCATTATGTACCTGTAGCTCTTCTTCTAGGTGTGGGGCCTTGTGATATTTCCTCCATTTACAATGGCATGTCAACTAGTCTTGTCATTGTACTGATCTTATATAGATGACCATATTGTTAAGAGTTCATGAGTGCATCTCCCTGTTACATATAGAAGACACTATCTCAGGAAAGTTTATGATATGTAAACTTTTGGGTTGTTGCTGCTGCTGCTGTTTTTAGTACAGGTGATTAGCCTTGTTTGTGTTAGGCTACTACTTTACCATTGAGCTACATTCTTAGCCTATCCCTTTCATTTTGTGACAGGGTCCCTCTAAGTTACTTGCTGGCCTTAAACCCATGATCTTCACCTGTCCAGTCATGTGCCATCAGGCCTAGCTGTAAAATTTACCTTAATAAAATTGTTAGAATCCAAAGCAATTACACATAAAGATGTAGTAGAAATATATATTCAATTATGATATGAACACATCTTGATGAACTTTTTCTCTTTCTACCTGTTTATCCATTTGTATCAGAGGGCTAATAATGATTATCACTTTATTTTTTTAATAATGGATGATTTTTATTATTAGACTTTTTTTTGATAGAGTTCCTCTGTGTAGCTCTGGCTGTCCTGGAACTCGCTCTGTAGACCAGGCTGGCATTGAACTCACAGAGATCTGCCTGCCACTGCCTCCTGAGTGCTGGGATTAAAGATGTGCACCACCACCGCCTGGCTTGTTCTTAGACTATTAATAACCATATTTTCTACTTGAGAATTTCTTACATAAATCATAAACTTACACAAATGGGAAGAAAACATTTGGAAAGATGAAATGCAGTTCTTCTTAGGCACAGCACCCCCTGGCCTTCACATTGTGGGTCTTCATGATCAGCACACCAGTGAACATATGCCATAGTGTAGAGTATCTGCTTTGAACAGGTTATATTTCCAATTGAATAGTTGATGTTTTAGTTGAATAAAGTTGTGTGTATGTGTGTGTGTGTGTCTGTGTGTGTTTCAAGCAATTCTTAAGAAAGGATCCAAATCCAGAGGACTACAAAGCTTATCTTGCAGAAACATGAGGAACTTATTTATTTGTGATGTTAATGATTCTATCTTTACAAGCTAGTAGAAACATTTGAAGTGGAGCTCCCCTTGTTTCTTGAAAATCAAGATTTAATTAATGCATGCATTCTTTTGGAGGAATGACCTTTCAAGGGGTCAAGTAATATTTTAGCTTAAAGTCTTAGACATGATCAAAAACAACAAAATGGCTACAAGTGAATTCAGCTTGCCAATGTTGTCCAAAAGATGAATGCTGCTAAACTAACTTAAAATTGTCCTTAAAACATATTTTTCTAGCATTTCATTGATGAGTCTTGTTATTCTGGATTATTTGTTCAGTCTCCTTTCATAAATGCTCCAAATTTGACCCTCTTGTTATGGATTGCTCTCTGACCACAATGTAATCCTACACTCAGATTTGCCTAGATATTACTCCTAACATTGTTCAGTATCACTTTCAAAGAGAAATTTTGCCTCCAAATGTAAGTTATACTTTAATATTTTTGTAAAATATTGATGTTCAGGGAAAAGATAAAGATAGCTTAATCCAATTCATTATGTAGTTACCACACTTCTTTTCTGTTATCTCGGCCTCTGTAGGATTACATTAAACTAATTCACTGATTCAAATATGAATTTCTTTTTATTGTTTTCTTCACGTGTGTGGGATACAAAAACAAAACAATGTGGTCATCATTATTAGCACTTTGGTACACATGTGGAGAAACAGGTAGTTAACGATAAAGTTCATCAATTTGTGGTCATAGCATAATGTATATATTTTTATATTATGTCTTTATGTATCATTGCTTTGGAATCTAACAATTTTATTATGGTAAAATTTACAGGAGGCCTGGGGGCAAATGACTGGAATCTCAGTGACATTGAAGACAGCTTATGGCAACTTAGAGACAAAATGTTTTAGTGAGATTGTCACCTTTTATTTATATATTCATTTATTACTTTTGAGACAGGTTCATGTCATGTCACCCAAGCTGGCCTCAAGCTCCTGAAGGTCGTGTCTCAGCCTCCTGAGTACTGGGATTATAAGGGAACACCACCACTTTTCTTTCCTTTCCAAGGTTCTTTTATATTGAAATTGCCCCCTTTGTTCTCACGAATGAAAAAGAAAAGTCTTCTGTTCATATTCCTTAAATACTTTAGATATTTCACATGCATCAATTCCTACATCTAACTCAACAATAAATTCTTTCAACAAGGAGAGGAAAGAAAATGTGCTTTGCTATCGAGTGTGCTAATTAGCTTTTAATCAGCTCAAAAAAGAAGTAGGTCATCCTGTTTGAAACTCAACTCAGGTTATTGTCCTTTGAGGTTCATCTTAAAATATGTTTCAATATTCTGTGCATGTTCGTTGTAAGGATTTTATGAACTTGCTTGTTTAAAAAGTTTAATTCCAAGCTAGATATGTGGGTACACCTTTAATCCCAGTACTCAGGAAACAGAGGCAGGTGAATTTCTGAGTTAGAGACCAACCTGAGTTAGGACAGCCAGGGCTACACAGAGAGATCCTATTTTGAAAAAACAAAACAGCAAAAAATCAATTCCAATGTCTTCATAGGACTAATATCAATATTAACATCTTGATGTAACCTCTCATAGGATGTTTTCAAGGTAAATATAACCCATAAATATATGATCAACATATTCTTACTGAGTATCTATTAAAAACCAAGGTTATTTCTAGAAAAAATGGCAGCATATTTGCTTATGTACCAACTCTAAATTTATTGTCATTTGAATGTCTTTCATGTCACCCAATTTGGATCTGCAATATTAATTTGTTTTAGTGGGTATCTCCTCTGCTCCAACCCTGTGTGTGTGTGTGTGTGTGTGTGTGTGTGTGTGTGTGTATGTGTGTTTGTGTGTATGTGTGTGTGTGTGTATGTGTGTGTAATGTCATGTATAGACATATTAGTGTGGGTATTTGCTCATGTGCTTGTAGATATGTGTGTGCACATGTGTTGTGGAGGCTATAGATTAATGCTAGGTGTCTTTGAATCTGTCTCCACCTTAGTTTTTGAGACTGTGCATGTTACTGAACCTAGAGCTCACTGATTGGCTAGGCTGGCTGGCTAGTGAACTCTAGGAATCCTCTCACCTCAGCTTCCACCGCAGCTTTGGGATTATGGGTATGTACCACCATACCTGGGTTTTACCTTTGTGCTGGAGACCTGAACTAAGATCCTCAGGCTTACACAGTGGACACTTTACAGACTGAGCCATGTCCCCAGTCCTGCTTTAGTGTTTTTGAGATAAAGTCTTACTATATAGCCCAGACTGGCCTTAAACAGAAGGTTATGATTACATGTATGTGTGACTATGCTCAGCTTGCTATATTATTTTATTAAAAGAGGGTATTATTATTATTATTATAGATGCACTTTCAAAGAAGTGACATCAAAACCTCACGTTCTCCTTACATATGTTTTAAACCTTGCCATACACACCAAGAGATAGAGTCTAGTCTATGCTACCCTTCCTTCGACCTGGGTGAAATTCTGTGAGTGCCTCAGTTGGCAGATGTAACAGTAGATACCTTTTAAAAGAGATTATAAAAGATTATATGGTTCCTTCCTAGCCTTCTCTTTGGACTCCCACTCTTGGAACCCAGCCAGAATGCTATGAGAAAGCCCAAACCACATGGAGAAGCTGTGTGCAGCTGTTCCAGCTGACAGCCCCAGCTGAAGTCTCAGGCAAAAGCTAACATCAACTGTCAGCATGTGAAGAGCAACTCTTCAGATAACTCTGTGTCTAGACTTCAAAATACAGCAGACAACAGAATATAAAGCAGAACATTTCCCAAATCACTGATTTGTGAGCAAAATACACATGGCTTGCTTTAAGTCATTGGATGTCCAGCAGTTTGTTACATAGCCATGGACAACAATATCAGCAACATGTCTTTTTTTTTTTTTTTTTTTTTGGTTTTTCGAGACAGGGTTTCTCTGTGTAGCTTTGCGCCTCTCCTGGAACTCACTTGGTAGCCCAGGCTGGCCTCGAACTCACAGAGATCCGCCTGGCTCTGCCTCCCGAGTGCTGGGATTAAAGGCGTGCGCCACCACCGCCCGGCAGCAACATGTCTTTGAATGACCATATCGCATTGTTTTAGGCAATTACTTACTTTTAGAAATACATATTATTTTGAAGTCTTTTGATACTACATATTAATATGGAGGTTTTTTGATAATACATATTATTATTGAGGGTTTTTTGTTGCTTTGCTTATATAAATATAACTTAAATATGCATCACTGGGCACAGTAGTATATATAACACTGTATTCTTGATATTAATTTCCTAGAAGTAGAAATGCAAGTACAAGAATATACACATCTTAGGGAATGTTGATGTGAGTTTTAGCAGTTCAATTTGATGTAGTTAAACAGTCCACAAACATACATGATTTAGAAATAATTATACGTAAGGGAATAAGGAGGTGGTTCAGTTGATAACATGCTTGCTGCCCATGTGTTAGAACTGGAGTTTGGATCTTAAGCACCCATGTAAAATGCCAGGTAGGTATGGCAACCCACCAGAGACAGGATCTGGTGGGTTAGCTAGACTAGCCCTATCAGCAAGCTCTGGGTTCAGCAAAAGAAGCTACCTCAAAAAAATTATGGTGAAGACTACCTGAGAAAGACATTCTGACTTCAACCTATGAAATCCTTATACAGGTGCACCTGTACAGTTGTACATGTATCTTCATGTACCCACACACATAAGTGCATGTATATGCACATGCATGCACACACCACACACACACACATACACATGCAAAAATAGTCATATTTAAGACAAACATAGTGACACATGCTTGTAATCCTGGTGCTTTAGGAGGCTGGAGGTGCTGGAGGATTGCGATTTTAAAGCTAACCTGGGCTACAGAGTGAGACCTTAACTCCAAAAAGAAAGGAGAAAAAAAATGGTTTGCAAAATAAATCTTTATAAAGTTTTATATGAGAGGTCCCTGTATATAGAAAAACCACTGTGAAAAACAGAATTTAACTTATTCATCAAAGATAATACATTAAAATATTTCAAATGATGAAAGTGATTATATAAATATAAATTCTGAAGGTGTCTTAATTCAATTCTGATTCTGTCCCAAACAATCCTTGAGCAGACCCCAAATTCACTTGGCCACTTAATATGCCACTCTTCATGGTATAGTAATCCTTACTGATGAATTTAATCTGCTAGAATTTAAAGGTTTCTTCACATCTAGAAATTTTCTACATGCTTTTTGCACGCCAGACAACTTTTTTTCTCAAAAGTGTCACTTTATTAACATTTAAAAAATAAAAGATAACTTTAAATCACATAAGTCCTTTTAGTTTTATAAGCCTGAGAGAAATAAAAAGTAGAAAAAATCTTTCTTAAATGTTTCCTGAGGAAATAAATGATTTAATCAAATGTATCTTGTATTAGATATGTGATAATTATAATTCACCACTATAATCTTTGACACTGTCAACAATCATTACATTCTCAAACTTGTCCATTGTTTAGTCTGAATTTCCACTTTTAACTGTCTTTTTGTGTGAGTGTTTGTTTTTGAGACCAAATTTCACATAGCCTAAGCTGGCCTTGAACTCATATAGCTAAAGCTCTATTTAAACTCCTGAACCTTCTGCCTCCACTTACCTAGTGCTGTAATTACAAGATTCCATCACCATGACAGACCAGACAATTCTACTGGAGTCTAAAGACATTGTCCCAAGTAGAGATTGACTCTTAATCCATATTGTCAGATGACCAGGTGCAAAGACCTCCCACTGGTTGCAGAGAGCAGGCAAGAGCTGAGTTAACTCATGGAATTATACCTAAGAGTGGCAAATTAAAGTGAAAAGGCAATGTTTTCATGTTAAGTGCAGCAATTTTTAAAGTGCTGTGGCCATTCTAATGTCAATTTTTTTTTTTACCAATTATTAGAATTACCAATTATTACCCAAAATAGGAGGGCAGGGCCCTACAGTGTGTGTTGCCACCTTCCCATTTGATCATATTCCCAATACTAGGATCAGAAGGTGGACAATGTAGCTTACAAAGAGCTTGACCATGTTTGTTCATTGTTTAATCTAGTCTTTGAAACAAAACAAAGTGATCAGCAGTGCTTTTGAAAATCACTTTATTGACAAAGAAAATATGTCCCAGAAAGTGAAGACACAGGACAGAGGCAACCAGAACTTGAAAACAAATGCTGTATCATCATCTCACCTTGAGCCCCTTGAAAGTAGAAACCAGAGACACCTACTCCTTCCCCTAAGTTTGGCATTCGCATGTTTTCTGTAAGGGCCAAATGATAAGCAGTCTCAGTTTTGTGAGGCATCTGGTTAACCATCACAGCTGTCTACTATACCCATTAAAACTTAAAAGAAAATAGTAAAGACAGTGGTGAAAATTAGAAAAATATTATGGATTTTCTTTGGAAAAAAAGTTCCTATCAGAAGTTCAAATGGACTTGCTGAGCGTTGTTCAATGGTAACACCAGTGTGATCCACACTGAAAAACTATGACATGGCGTAGAGCCAGATGGCCAAGATTCATTTCAGAGCTGTGCTCTACCCTATGCAATAATGGATAGAAAACGTTTTCCTTCTTTTCTTGTTCTTTTTTTCTTGTTTCTTTATTCCTAGATGGAGCTTCACGCAACTCAGGCTCAACCTTGTATGTAGCCTAGGGTGACTTTGAGCTCCTGATCCTCCTGCCTCCACTTCCTGAGTGCTGTGATGACAAGCTTGTGCCATCATGCTAGCCTAGGAAAATATTTCTAATCAATAAAGACAAACGTGATATTCAATGAGTTCCAGTAAGTCTGAAACTCTTTATTCAAATACTTTATCTTTGCAGCTGTTGGCATCTAATT
Source organism: Peromyscus eremicus (assembly GCF_949786415.1). Lineage (NCBI taxonomy): Eukaryota > Metazoa > Chordata > Mammalia > Rodentia > Cricetidae > Peromyscus > Peromyscus eremicus. The sequence goes on along the minus strand of NC_081439.1, from coordinate 20,225,240 downwards.
TAAATGTAACATCTGTTAAATTGCATGTTACAAATGACAGGAGTACCAGTGTACAAGTGCTTTGTAGTGATACAAAAACCAAAATAGTTTTAAAAATGCCCCCTTTGAAGGTAATTATTCTGCTATGAGATCACAAACTTTTAGAATATTGTATTCTGTGACCTGGTTTTGTTTTATCTAAATTCTCTTCTCAATCTATTCTCATCTCACCCTCCTTCCATTTCTCCAGCAAATGAATGTCAGAAAATTGAAGTTTAAGGCAGATAAGTTATAGTATGTGTTTTGCACTCCAGGATTATTTTTCGTATTGAGTTGGCATCATCACCAAGCAGAGGACTTTTTTTTTTCTTTTCAAGAAGAAGAGGCAGGATTGGGGCCTGGGGTGAGGGTATAGCCAGAACTGTGATGTCACAGATTGCTTTGTCTCTTGGGAAACTCATCCATCAAACCGTCACCTCTGATTCTGCGTAGGGTCACTATAGAAAGAGGCAGCATGCCTTAGTTTAGGCATGCTGAAGTGTGAGTCTGTCGTGGGGCTGCTGGTGTGAAGGCGATTCATTTCATTTCAAAGGCCCAGTGGCACTCTGCCCAACACAGGCACAAGCACAGCGCGCTCCTTAGAAATAATGACTAAAAACAGCCTTCCCTGTGAAATGTAGAACTGTGCCATCTGCTTGTCTCCTCTGTGATTTATTCGCTTCAGGGTTTTAAATGATGTAGTGAAAAGGTAAGTCTTCTCTTTAAAAACAATTTCTGTAGCATATTTCTCTTGAGTTATATGGAGATTTGAATTTATAATATAATAGAATTGTATAATGTAAGTGTGGCCTGTCCTGGGAATATAAGGTCAACTTTTTGTCTCTGTTTTTAAAAACAAAAAGGCCATGCCTTATAGCTTAGCAGTTTGATTTTCTTTAATATTTTAAAGATCTGTTTTTTGAAATAAACAACATTTTTTTGTATAAAAAAAAGTAATCCTCAGTATGTTTGATGATGCAGATATATTCATACTTCTGTGTTTGATATCCTATCTTCCCTTGCTATTTTCAGTTCATTTCCAGTTTAGGGGGTGAATTAAAAACAAGTAGCCATCATGCATTGCCAAGGACTCTTTTTGGTTTAGCCCGATGTAGGCAGCTCCTAGCTGGTTGCTCCTTAACTCCTTGGAACTCTTTCTGTTCAGGAAGGAAACATGGAGCTATAAAACTCAAAGGAAGTTTGAAGCTGAGGCGTTCCCTGGGAGACAGCAGAGCTTCTGGCAACCGCAGAAGGGAGCCGAGGCTCACCTGCGTGCCTGTCGCCTGTCTTAGCCTGCCATATTCCTGCACTTGCTGTGTGTTCTGCTCACAGAGGGTTGCAAAGGGCTGGGTTCGAGACCTCAGAGGAGTGGACTGACAGAAAGCAGGAGCAAGCGCCCGGCTTGCGTGCTGTCCCTCCCAGTTCCCCAAGAGAGACGCTTCTGCAGAAGTCATTTGGTGTGTGTGCCGCTTTTCCTTGTGAGAGGATTAGAGAATTAGGAGAGGGCTTTGTGAGAAAAATCCTGGGAGAGGTTGCTGGGATGAAAGCAAACAGGGGAGGAAGATTTCAGCTCTCCCGGTCCCCTCAGTCAAGTGGCTCAGAGAACCTCAGTTGCTTGGCCTCCAGCAACTAGGGATTTTCTTCCATTCACGTTGGAGACATCGGTAAGGCATTTTTTTTTCCCTATGACACTAGGAAGCTATTGCATATGGTTGCCTTTTGAAGTGCAGGGTGGAGGGGCGGGGGGTGGGGTGGGGGGTGGGGTCCTAAGGAAGGAAGTTGGTTAATGATTCTGGGGACATCCTGCATTGTCTTTGCCTAGTGTACGAGAAAGTCGCTGTTAACTGCACAAAGGGCTTGTGGCCAGAGCACAATTTTACTTTTCCCAAACTTGATTAGCATCACTTTTGAGTAATGGACTGAAACAAAATGGGTGCACGTAAAGACGATAGGGCCCATACTGGAATGCTCTTATCTATATGATAATCACATCTTAAAGCATTTTTATCTAAATTTGAACAGTTTAGGAGTATATCGCTATGGGAATTGGTGGTGGTAGTTGGGGGTATCTGGCCTTTCCAGAAAATTCTCAATTATTTATGTTCCTGGGAAAATGTATTTTACTGCTGTGTGTTTTGCTGTGTTAATGACTAGATCTGTGTGAGCCAGAGTGGTGGCTAATAACCCAAGTACTGCCAAGAGTAAGTTCCAGGCAGAATGAGAACAGGGTAGAACATTCCCGATGAATGTGGGGAGAATGGAATTTGGCCTTCCCTGTGCAGTGCATCCTATTTTCCATTTGTTAAACAGAGATCTGTGCTCACTGGAAAGAAGAAATGAGTAACCTGCCATTAGGGTCAGAGGAATATGTAGTATACCCATTCAGCATTTTCCAAGATTCTGCTGATCATACAGCCTTATTTGGCAACTGATGGTATTCTCTATTTCCACTCTGTTATTTCGGGAGTTGATTTTGTTGTTTGTATGAAGATGCAACTATACATTATTTATACTCCTTGTAAATACTATTTTAATGTATGGGTACACATATATCCTTTTAGTATCTCCTGAGGCACCTGAGCCTAAAGAGTTCAGAAATAATTTATTTTGTTTGACCCAAAGTGCTCCATGAGCAGTATACTGAGGGGTATATTCGAAGTTTGAGGGGGTGTATAGAGAAGAGAGCAGTGAAAGATCAGCTAGTCCAGAAGCCTCTTCTAATAGCTGCAACCAAATTCCTGAAATCCCTGTCCACCCCTCCCCCAACCGTAAGAACAGCATGATAATCTTTGTTGTTGATTCTTTGAAAAACTTTGGCTGCTGCCTAATGTAGGGGGCTTCCTGCATTTCTTCCTGCTTGTTAAAATCAAACTAAAACCCTTGCTCTATGAAATGTTCTGGTGGTAAAAGTCCATTTTATAATCTTTGTGTTTGTGTAGTACAGTTAATTAACATTCCAGTTGATTCTGCTCATCTGAAAATACTGATCAAGTAAAATGATCCCACCACTAATTATGCAGGTCCACAACTTTGACTTCAGTTGGAAACTAGAGCCATAGGGTTTTTTTTTTCCTACTTAAATTGCAGTCTTAAGATGACCTAATTATTAGAATATTCAAAAATTGAAAATCTGTGTCCTTCACTTGATAACATGCAGGGTTTTCTAAAAGTATATATCTAAATAAATTTTTCTATATATGTATAAATATGAAAACTTAAAAATATCCTTTAATATGAGCTAATTATTTGTCAAAAATAAGTCAATTTCCTTTCAGTTTCAGGTTTTCACTCTTCTATCGACTGAAAATGTTTGTTCAACCAAATAGTCTTATCTTCCACCTTTAGGAGTTGTTTACAGAACGTTGGCAGTTAATTGGGGGAGGGGGTGGAGTGTGAGATAACCGTAAATCTATCTGTGGACTGTGAGGATGCCTGGGCAGTTTGCAGGTTTTGATCAATGTCATTCACTATTCTCAGCCCCATGTTCATTCCACTTTGAAAGACTATTTACTTTCATCATATTTGAGCCTGAGAGCATGGGGCTTATTAGAATTGATTTTCTTTCCAGGTTGATATTTTAAAATACTTTGGCTGGTCATTTTTCACTACCGCCTTTGGAGATCCTCATTCATCTGGCATATATTTATTGAGTGTCTGTTGTCACCAAGGCAACCCGTGTTTGCTGTGAGACATGAAGACATTGTTTTGGTGGGGCTTGCTGCAGTTAGCCAAGGCCAGGGGCAGAAAGACAATCTCTTGATGTCCTAATGATTATTTGTCCTCTCACATGGCTCCATTGCAAATGTGTTTTCAGTAATAACAGAAAACACAAATTCTTCTGAATTATTGATACATTAAACTCTAATACTGGCTACTTAGAAGCTAGAAGCTAACTAAGCTAATCAATAATCTTCTCACATTGCCTAGGACCCTCTGTGTGTTGTTCTCAATGATGGGAACTTAAATAATTTTAAAAAAATAAGATTTATTCTGAATAAATCTAGCCATTGCACAAGCTGAGGAAATAAAGGCCAAATTCTTTTTGGTAAGCTTAATCTTAACAGCTTATAAATTATTACTTTTTTCTCATTTTTCTTTGCTACACTATGTTTCTTGTTAGACAATATTTGTTAAAATGTTAAGATTTATTTCAAGAATATATAATTTATAATTATACCTATAAGAAAATAAGAATTGTGATAGGTAAATAAATAAATACTTCTTGGATCTACCATGTACCAGATACTCCCGTACTCCTTTACAAACGTATTCTCAACAACACTAAAAACTAGATACAATGGTCATTTTAAAGATGAGGGAACTTAGGCCCCGTGTTGTTTAAAAAAATATAAGCAGCGCTCTTACTGGGCAAAAAGGTCATGAGACACAACAAAACCCAGTATCAGAGCTTTATTAGGGAGGGGGAGCGGGGATGGGGGGAGACTGAAGAGAGTAAACAGGCCTGGGGGGAGACACACATGCAGGAAGAGAGAGAGAGAGAGTGGGGGGAGGAGAGAACAGAGAGAAGAGCAGGAGGAGTCTGTGTCCGGCCTTTTAAGGATTCCCGTGCACATGCGCAGGTGGGCTTACACCGTGCATGCACTGATTGCCGGACCACACTGCATGCATTTGCCGATCACGTAGCGCGCTGATGACGCAAGACCCCTTTCTTAGATACTGAACTATGCATTTACGGTCATGCAGCTGGAAAAGCAACAGAATCCTAACACCCTGAGAATTTAAGAATGAAGTAGATTGTGCCAAGTGATTCCTAAGGTAGCAGATGAGGATTTGTCGTCTCTTCCACCAAAGCTCTTTTGAGCTAATTTCTCTGTTGCTCTCATCCCTCAGGTCTTTCTACTCATATTCATATCAATCAGTTAATTTCCACAGCTTACTTCAGATACTCTCTCCACTTGTCCCTTTCCCTGAATTTCTTTATGAGAAGATATGTGTAACTATGGACAAGGCAGGCCCTACACATACTTCTGTAAAGAGAGTGCTTTTGAGATAAGGGTGGTGGTTCATGCACAGAACTTGGGAGGCTGAAGCAGGAAGATTGCCCCAAGTTTGAGGCCTACAGAATGAGTTCTTCAGTCCAGCCTGAGCAACAGAGCGAGAGAACCTGTTTTTTAAAACAATGGGAAAATGCCTTTTGAATTTTCAAGGAAGAAACAATATTGTGTTTTAAAAATCCATATGTTAGACTGGCATGTAGAGTACAGCTTATTAGTTCTTCTTTGTTAGGAGAAATGAGAGGTTGACTTGGGTTTTCACTATTTGTATCTGGAATTCAACAGGGTATCTGGTGAGTGCACTAGTCCACATACACTCTGGGATGTGCATGTGTCTGCTCTGTATAGAGAGCTCTGTTTAAACTCAGCCTCTAGAATATGAACAGAGGAAAGCATGATGTTGTAGAAACCTTAAAAATGCATCTTCTGTTCCTATTTGAAGTCCTTGCTTCAAAAAAATCTAAATCATATCAGACTATTAGAAAAGAATGATTACTAAATGACCTGATAATCTGGTATATTCATAGTGGAGTCACTAATTTACCTCCACATGCTTACCTTCTATCCAAATGCTTTGTGTATCAACAAATCAGCAGCAATATATTCAAGAACTTAAAAACATAAATTTATTATATTCCTGAAAGTCTGAAGCTCCAAATAGGTGTAAAATCAAGGTGAATCACCAGCATAGCAGTATTCCTTCTGGAAACTCTCAAATAGAATTTAGTTCATTTCTTGTTGTATGGCCCTGCATCCCTTTGAGTCCTGTTCCATCGAATCATTTTCTTTGACTCCGAGTGTTCAGCCTCCCTCCTTCCATTATGGGGATTATTACATCAAGACCACCAGGCAGATGGAACAAATTATCCCATTTGATACTAAGGAGTTGGACATGTAAGTGTGCATATCTTTGTGGGGTACATTATTTTCATTACCACACATTTTAAACGTAGGTGGTATTTAATTTGTGATCTTATAGACAGTAGACAGCTATGGATACACTGAAAGAAGTGAGAGTGCCATGTTTCCACAGTAGAAACTTTACTGACAGAGACCTTTGCAGATGGAAGCCAGCGAAGCTGGAGTGCAGGAGAGACTTTAAGAGTGTAACTTCTCACCGGGTGGTGGTGGTGGCGGCGGCGCACGCCACCCAGCACTCAGGAGGCAGAGTCAGGCGGATCTCTGTGAGTTCGAGGCCAGCCTGGTCTACAAAGCGAGTTCCAGGAAAGGCGCAAAACTACACAGAGAAACCCTGTCTCGAAAAACAAAACAAAAAAAAAGTGTAACTTCTCAGAGTCTGCTGAGAAGATAAGAAAGACTTTGAGAGACATTGCAGACAAGGCTTTGGTAGAGTAGCTGAGAGTAAAAATTTATAGCTTAGAATAATTCAGATAAATAATGGGGAGGGAGAGGAAATGGATGAATCTAAGAATTTGTATGTATGCTGCTGTAAGAACTGGTGATATAGCACTACCTAGAAACACCTCTTCTCTCTTGTGACTCAAAATCCATCTGTGAAGACACTGATAATACTAGTGATAACATGTTTATTCAGTGTTTCACCTTATTTCAAGTATAATGCAAAGAATCTTCATACCAATCCTCTTAGGTAAGTACCTCTATTATTATCATCATATTTTCAGATTAAGAAATAGATTTTCCCTGGGTTGCAAATTTTGCAAAGGGAGAGAAAGGGGGCTCATATCTTGGCTCCAGGATCCATAGTTTTAGTTCTCATGCCTGACTGCCTTGTTATACTGCCAATTATAGTTTTATGCAATTTTTCCTGTAAGAATTATCTGTACATTTCCATGGTGGGGACAGAAGAAGCAGTTACTGCTATCAAGATGAATTGAGGTTTGTTTATTTCTTTTACTTATGAAAAATTCCTGTGGAGTCTTGGCCATCAGGAGGATGTGATTCACTGTGAATTGTAACAGTTGCATGGAACAGTAGAACTGGACTGAAGGGAAGACTAGATATTTTCTACTCTCCTTGCTCTCTAAGAATTGATATCAACACTGAAAAAGAAAACCGATATCGCACTCATGAAAAATAGACTATTGAAAATTAAATGCCTCCAAGGCCCTCTGGGTAATTCTGATATTAGCATGTAAATCTTTTATATAAGGGCATGGACAGAGCCATGGAAAGTTGAGGGGATAGGATGAGTATGCATGGACATTTTCTCCAATCTTTGAGTTACACAGTGTGCTATACGTTTTCTAAGCATTATCCTGACAGCTGAAAGACTATAGCAAAGTTTGAACCCCCAAGGTCTTTCACTCTGCTATGTGTGTACCTCAAAAATATTGAATTGAACAATCCAAACAGAATTCTCATTTTGAATTTATTCTTAAATACATCAAGAATCTTGGGATGATTTTTAAAGTTCTAGTCTCTGACCTGATTGTCTTTACTATCTTTATTATTGACTGGCTGTGAAGATCTCAGCATCGATCCATGTAGGTGGTCCTTTAAAAAAAATCCTTGCCAGGAAAACTGAGTGTAAACTTCTACATTTTTATCTTTGTCAAACTATTCTGTAATCTCTGTAGATGATTTAATGTTAAATTATAAAACATTTGTCCCTGGGATCTATAAAAATTCCTACAGTGATCATTAGGGGAAAAGAACTCTTCACCAAGAGATATTACTGATAATAATATGATTTTTTATGCTTTATTGTTAGGTAACCAGGAATATGAGTTCTTGCCAATTAAATTTGCTTTGGATATTAGTAACTTAGATTTTAAGACTTAGATTGGCTTAACCTTTTCCACTCTTTGGGTATTTAATAAATGCTTGTTTGATATCTACTACTGTTGAGCCCACATTTGATTGTTGCTTGCCATTCACATTAAGAAAGCTCATCTTGCAGTTAAAGGAAAAGACACTAACAGAATAGCACAGCCATACCTGAACTCGTTGTTTCTGCCCACTTGGTCCAGAAACCTGGCTCCCATGCCCTACTTAGCCACTGACGAAGAACTCCATGGTCTTTCTCATCTGCAACAGCAAACCTAGAGATTTTGGCTATAACTTCGTGACAAAAAGTGGTCACATTTTGGGGTAGTTATATCTGTACTATATAAACCAATACTATTTTCAAGGTAGTCTTCAGCTTGATTTAATGACAGAATTTCAAAGTCCACTTGTTCAACATTACTCTCTGAAATTTTAATTTACCTCTGAGTAAGAATTCCCAAAACTATGAGGTTTATTCAGTAGTTTGTTAGCCAAGCCCTGAGAGGTTAACATTCAGGATGATGCCTCTTCAGGCTTACTCCTGCTTACCTATGTGAGCAGAAAACTACAGGGGAACCTTCCATTAACTTGTCCTGAAACTCATGTCAAGAAAGGGACAGAGTTGGATTGATTGCTCTAGAGTGTCTGGCCCTCTGTTCATTGCTTAGAGGAGAGTATCATTAGTTAGTTTCAAATAATGTATAATTACAAAGTGGTGCCTTTGGGCATGGGCATTGACATTGGAAATAATGCTTTGGGTGATGTATTGTGTGATGTCATCATTCAACTCATCAAGGCTTGAGACTGCTGAAAACACAAGCTTGCCCACTGAGTTCAATATACAGGTGTAACTCTCAGTGCATTGAGGCTTGGAATTACTCAAAACACAAGCTTTCCCGCTGAATTCCACTTGCTAATGTCCTTGTGTCATATAACAGAAGCAAATAGTCTAAAATGTTTTATAATAAAAGTAAACTCATGACCTTTCCCTCAACTGGAATATAATATAGAGGATCAAGAAAAGCATGGGAACTGGAATATATTTGGGACACAGTAAGTATTGTAGCAAACTTTCCTAAATTTAAGCAAACATTATACACAAGTAGATATGTATACTAAATGTAGGCAGAGGATCTAAAAGATACCAATGTATATTAGAAATAAATATAAATAAAAGTTATTTTATAATACAAGCCCTAGTAAAGGTTTATTGTTTACCTGTAAGTCTTCCAATGATACAATAGCAACATAGACAGATATAGTCAGCAGTTACAAGTCTGTTTAAAATTCTGTTGTACCTCTTAATAAACTATTTTTTGAAAGAGTGGAGCCACACAATGATGTAATAAATAGTTATAGAGTGGTTTCTGACCCAGCCTGTCCCTTCATTGGATTCTAGAGCACAAGCTGCTTTTCTATAAAACCACATGCAATATACCCTCTAGCTTTGGGATTGGACTAACCACTTTCTAATTTATAAATGCCATGATTTCTACATTGTGGAATAACTTTAGTGAAGAAAACCTTATTTTAGTGGCTTAATTTCCTCTGAATATTGTAGGCTTGCTGTCTTTAATTCCATTTGAATGCATGCTACCAGAGGAGTCCCTCTGAGTTCATGGTGGCTCAGTTATGCTTCATGGACCAGTTCCAGTTCTTTTGGTGATAGAACTAAAAGCCCACAAGATGCTGTGTATCAGCAATGAAACAATTAGTCTTTGAGAAGCTTTGGGGAAATTTCTTAAGCAGTGAATTAATCAGTCTGATTCTGGTCCCTGTTCACAAATGCCAGTTCTCCAAAAGGCCTCCCCCTACCCACCGCTCTTCCTGGTCTGCTTATTAAAGGTGTAAAATTTCATAAACCCTTAGTAAAACATTATGAAATCTTTTTTGTGCATTACAACTGATATTTTTTGCAGACGTGTATTTCCATAATTAAACATCCTAAAATACAAATCCCATTATTATTTGTTATGTCTAGTCAGTAATTAGACCTCAGCTGGTAGGGCAATTTCAGAACAGAGTTTACCAATTTACATACTAATCCAGCAGAGTCTGGTGGGACATGATTAGCATAGATTCAGTCAACATCTTAATTAGCCTTCATCCCAGCATGCACTCTGAGGTGCCTTATCCTACCCCCACCCAGTGGGTCTTGTTTAGCTTCGTTTTTTCTCCAGCAGATTCCCACTCTTCAAACCATCTTTTCCAGAGCTCTTTTTTGAAGAAGGAATGCTTCCAATTCAAAATGGTTGGCAAAGAAATGAATTTTATGGAAAGCCCTGGAAATGTGAGAAATTTGACTCTGAGTGACACATGACCAAAGTAGCAGAGTGTATTCTTGTAGAATGTGGAACTGTACCCATTCTCTCACTTCAACCCCAGTTCCAGATAACAAGGTCGATAAAGTCATCCAGAACCTGTGGAACTGTTACCTGTTTTCTAAATCCATCAGAAAAGGAAATTATTTCTTCCCTACCCACCGATGGGGCACTATTACATTATTTACCAACTGTAGTGGCAGGAAATTTCTTATACCTAAATGAATGAAATCTTCCACACTACTTGGTAAAGACCCTCGCCTTTCTGTCCATCCACAGACAGGTAGATACCTATGAAAAATTCTTCACTGAGCTGAAGACCATAATTAAATTATCTCCCCAATATTCTCTACCTTATGTTAGGTGCTTCTAGCTTCCTGATTCCCTCTGGGATCCTTTGTCTTCAACCCTTTGATCTTCTTTCCGGCTTTCCTCTGAGCTCTTTCCAAGTTCTCTACACCACTCTTTAATTGTGCACTCAAAACTAGAAGAGTACCTTTGAAGTAGTTTGAATGGCCAGATTTCTGAGGATAAGTTCCCAATACTTTTGTGTATTTCCATATTCAATTTACTTTTGGATGCAGTGCTTTTTATTAGCTAGCTGTCTTGGCTCATTTCTCTTCTATTTAAAAGATAATAATTTAAGTGTTCTATTTGTGTGTCATTTCATATCCAAGAGGATTTTTATTTGCTCTGTAGATATTTTGCAGTTTATCAGAAATATTTTGAGTTTCAATTTCATTTTTGCAAAGCAATAAACTACTGATATCTGATGCTAAGATTTGAAGCCATTTGTAAACCTCGTTCTTGTATTGCTAATGAATTATTGCACATCCCAAGAGAATGAAGACCTCGAGGGCACCTGTGAGAATCCCAGGAGAATATCACTTGCTAACATCTTCAACCCATGAGCTCATTTTTCTTATTTTCCTATTTTCTGCCATGCTACCCTCTTTCAAATTTTCTCTTAAGATAATATCTTTTTTACATACTTTGTTTTCTTTCCTTCTCCCACACATGTTCTCTCTCTCACTTTCACTCAGTACCTTCCATATTTTTCCTCATCAAAAAAAATTTGTATAGTTGTAGGAGTTAATAGTAACCCAAGGAGAGACAACAGAATGAGATAAACACTCCCACTCAATGTGCCATCCTGGCTTCCTACTGGCTTAGTTGAAATTAGGTTACACACAATTCACAGATAAAAACAATTCAAAAGTATTGACTGATGGGCATTATAAAAATTAGAGTAAGGAAGTGAAAATGGTCAGTGCTGATCACAGGTCTAATAGAACCAGGTCAGGAAATACTTCTATCCTGCTTGTGGCTTCCATCATCCAGACAACAGAAAAAGAGGTAGCCATAGTGTTGCTAGCTATGTGTGTGAATGAACCACTCAAATCCACTTTCAGACTATTCCTTGATATGACAGGGACAAAGCTCATGTTTTAATTCCAGAACATGCCCAAGCTTGTCTTAAAGCTAGGATCTATATCCATCTAAAGTTTAAGAATCCTTGAGATTATATGGGTTTATTCAATGTCTTTGGAAATAAAAAATAAAAAGAATAGTTGTGCATGTGTGAGCAAGAAGCAACTATGAAGGCTTCCACGTAGATGTCTTTACAGAGAAAAACGTCTATTACTGTATAGAACTCTAAAAACAGTTCATATATCCCTCACGTCTTCAGGAACTATCAATGGAGGATTGCATGCAAGGCTGACACTGGGAGATTCTCTGGCTGCTTGTCTAACATTTCTATTCTTATTTTTGGATGGCTAGTCAAACTTGTACACGTATTTGCTACAGTGTGAGATTTAAATTTTCTTTACCATAATAGGTACAGAATTTATGGGCACTTCCTGAATGTCCTTGTATCCCATCATAATTCTGGGTGGCTTTTCTGATATCTTGGGGGAAACAACTGTACTTTCCCTCCTTTTACCTGGTCAGACCCAGAAATGTATGAAAGAATGAGCCATGAAGTTTAGAAACTGTCAATAGCCATTACAATAGTTCAGGTTAAGAATAGGGATTTTTGGAAGGGATGTAAGATGCTGAAGCCACATTGAAAACAGTCTACAAATTTTTCAGATAAAAACTTATTACATGAGCCAGCAAGAGTACAAATGGAGGGATTGGGGAGGTAGCTCAGTGAGTAAGAACACTTGCTGCACAAGTATGAGGAACTGAGTTCAAATCCCCAGCACCCAGGTTAAAAATCAGGCATGGTTGGGCACACACCTGTAATCCTTCTGCTGCTAATGGCAGAGAAGAGAGGACAGCTGGGTCTTACTGGCTGCCAACCTAGCTCCACATGCAGTGAGAGTTCCTGTTTCAAAGGAATAATGTGGAGAATCATGGAATAGAAGTCTGAAGATGTTCTCTGGTCTCCCCCATGCATGGGCACCTACATACACGCGCGCGCGCGCGCGCGCACACACACACACACACACACACACACACACACACACACACACCAATAATAAGAACACACTTAGATATAATCGATACCTGAGACAAATGAAAACATTTATCTTTGGTGTGAGAAAAACTTATAAATCATAGCATAATAGCTAAAAAATTGTCAACATCCCAAATATCCATCAGCTGATGAAAGCATGAATAAAATGTAGCAGTCAAGCAGTGGAATACTAGAAAAGCATTAAAAGCATAGCCTACTGATAGAGGTTGTGTTATGCTACAGCATCACACATTTTTATGAATTTGTTTGTATGAAACGTTGAGAGTAGATACACTTATAGATACAGAAAGTTTAATGCTCACTGGGGCCATGGGTGGAAAGTAGAGAAAAATGGACTGACTGCTAACAGACACAAGATGATTTCTTCTTCAAGGGAGGAAGCTGCTCTAAAATTAGGGTATAGTGATGGTTAAGACTCTGTGACTATATTAAAAATTATTTGATGAAATACATTAAATTGGTGGATTTTCTTACATATGACTTATTTGCCAACTAGGCTCTTGTTTCAAAAAGTCATGATCATAGTTAAGTATGCTTAGATCATTCACAAAACATATATAATTGCTTCAGTTTTAGAAAAGGATAACATCTGGACCACTCCTCAGAGTGATACTACTGTAAATATTCTAGAAGATAATGTAAGTGTATTTGTAACTGTAGAGTAGGGGCAGGAATGAGGAAGCAAGAACCAGATTAAATGTATGTTTGCAGCTCCATCCTCACCATTTACCTGCAGTGGAAGTCTAGGCCAAAGGCAAGCTCACAAAACAGTATTAGAACCCAATTAGATGTGTGCTCTGATGGATTCTTAAAGATTATCATGCAAGTGCATGGAAATATTATATAGTAATCAGTATATATTATAAAATCAAACATATGTGAACTTTCTGTGCTAATATTGAGACTAAATTAGAAGATTCCTATGGTCTATATAAAACCTATATAAAACCAGTAGTTTTATATATACTAAAGAAATACACATTTATGATAGTCATATTTTTGGCTTGTGAAGTGTTTTTTTTTTTAATTTTCCTTGAAACAGTCTCATTATGTAGCCTGGCTGGATTGATACTACGTAGTTCAGAGTGGTATCAAACTCTTGGTAGTTCTCCTGACTCAGGTTCCTAAGGACTAGGATTATAAGTATGTGCCACCATGTCAGACTTGAGATGTTTTATGTCATTTTAGTTATGTATTAGAGACAGGGTCTTATGTAACCCAGGTTGGTCTCACACTCTTTATGTAGTTGGAGGTGATACTCCTGCCTCTCTTGTTCAGTGCTGGGATTAGAGGCATGTACTACCACACCAAGCATATGCAGTGCTGGAGACGGAAACTAAGGCTTCATACATGATAGGCAAACACTCTTTAACAAAAGAAAATGGTTTTAAGAGAGGAGCATTTAGAAATAGGACAGTGCACACCCAAGATAAGGATTCTAGCTTCTCAGGAGAGTCATTCCTATATTGTGTTTCAAATATTTGAAATTCTCTTCAGATTGGGATGGGAGCAATGCAAAGCTGATTTTAACTACAGAGAATTTAAAAATATAGAATGAAATGTCAGATTATGCCTTAAAATTTATAGGAATTGTAAATACTGTTTAATTCCTAAAAGAGCATTTTAATCAATAAAACTTAACAGATTCTTGCTCCTAATTGTTTACAGAATTCTTTTCTGAATGGAATTGAAATTCCGGGTAAATCAAATTTTTACTGAGAACTCATTGTCCTAAGTTCTTTTGACTCCAGAGGCTTAGACAAGTTCTGGGACTAATAGCATATGGTTGTGTGATAGTAATTCTCTGAGCTCTCCTGACATGGTCTATCCCTATACAAGTAGGAAAAATACATTTTTTCTTTTGCATCAAAATGCATTGAAATAAGTAACAAAACCATTTTAGAGGTTATGATAGCTGAAGATACAAGAGGTTTTGCAGAGGTAATGCGGAGTTCCTGTGTGCCGTTTATGCAGTGTCCACAAGTGATATACTCTGCCAGTGTTCTAGTCTGTTCTAGTCACAGTAAAGTGTCAAAACATAAAGTGACACTGACACATGTTATCAAATTTGTCGATTTTCATAATGGTGATAATTTCCTCTCAAAATTGAGCTACAAATGAGCACAGCATTCCAAGTATCAAGTCCCCAAATCGAAAGTGTCTTCATTAGGGAGAGGTTTTACTGTTTTTATTGTTCAATTCTTCATTTAAATAATAATTTAAAAATTAGAAACACTGAATCCTAAATAATAGTACATTTTTAATTGCACAATGCAATCCAAAAATAAGCTCCACTTAAGATATATTACTGTTTTTTTAATTCGACATTGCTTTCAAACAATGCTTAGATCACTAAATTAGAACCTCATTGTTTCCTTAGAGGTGGTGGCATTATTAAAAGGTATTCTGCATATTTTGTTTCTATAATTATGTCTAATCAGTGTGAATTGGTGCTGTAGTAACATACTTAATTAAAAACCCATATTTGAGATATAAGTGGGTGACAAAGGAGAAACTGTCCTAGTTTCCTTTTAAGGTACAGAAACTGGCAGAAAATTGTAATATTAGACAAGATCAGCAGCCTGGAACAAAATGCAAAACCTGCTTAGAAATATCCTGGCCTTAAAATAGAGGAAAGGGCTTTGTCATTGTGTAGTTTTTCCTCTGCAGAATCGTTTCTGAAAGAGGTGGAGATCTCATAAATGTCTCCAAAGGCCAGTTTGAAGCACCCAGGGAGTAAGGTTTTCAGGGATGGGGGAGCCTTCCCATGCCGTGTAAATGACACATGTCAAGGGAGAAAGACCTCAGCATAGCAGTGATGGAGCAGGAGCTGCCTGGGCTGCTTCCTTTGTGTCCTGATCATTTACATGACTTAAACACAACAATGTGCTCCCTACTCAATAGCCCAAGACGCTTTGCCATAGCAACAGTTGCAGAATGTGGCACAGCCTCCATGGTGTCCTTGTGACACAGAAAAGTTTCATAAAGAACTACTCCTTATGAATATGCTCAGAGGTTTCTTTCTCTTAACTAGTGCTTTTTCAGATTGCACTGGGCTTAGGTTTTATTTATGGGGCCCATCTTTCCTCTGTTGCAGCAGGGGCTTAGCACAGAAGTTAGGAGAGGCATGGCTTAGGGGTCAGGGGATGTGAATACATACTTGGCTGTGATGGAAATGGAATTCTTGAGAACATTCTCAGAAAACTGTTAACATTGTTCAGGAAATCGTGTAAAACTCAGGAATGCAATATACATCCTGAAGTCATTGTGGGTTTCCTTGACGGTATGTAATAAATGGCCTTTTTGGTGTTTGCATTTTTTGCTTTTTCCTATCATATCTCAACATGTGCATCTACCACAGCACACTTGGGACAATTAGGAGGAAATGAACTCCACATTCAGTGCTTATATCCAAAGGACATATGTTATCAAATCTGCAATTAAGCACCAATACTTGCCTTCTCTTTTCAGGCCATCTTTGGCAAGATACAATTTTCCTGGGAGCTTTGAGGGGGAGTGTCCTCTTCCTGTTTTTTGTCATTTTTTTAGAAGCAATCTTTTTAAAAGTGTAAATCTAACACAGTTGGTCTAGCAAAAAAAAAAAATATGCAGCCAAAGGCATAGCAGAAAAGAAAAAAAATAACTACTTGATAACAGTTGATTATAGTTTGCTGTGCATTATACTAAGGAGGTTTACTTTTAGGAAATCATTGAAATCCTTTCTAATTTATCTGGATGAAGGGAAAGAAAAGGAAATTTTCTGTTTTGATAAGTTTGTGCTTCTATGGCACCTGTGTGACATCATCCCCTTTCCTTACCTCTAGTGATTTCTAGTGAGTGGTGATCTCTTAATATTGGAGCTGCCCATAGTGATAGATGAGACTCTGAACCTGTGCACCTGACTCCATAGTAATCTATAAATTAGTGATGAGCTTGTAATAAAATATCCAAAGTGTTCCTGCTTCTCAGGGAGCCAAAGACCCCAGGGGTCATTAAGCAACAAAAGATCAAACTGGGCTCCCCAGTGAAAACACAATTAATTATTTATACACATCAGTATTTGACATTGGTATCATTTCAATAAGGAGAGCCTTTGTTTTCTACATTGCTGTGCTGATTTTTGTTTCTGAGACTCTCAGTTTAGTCACACCCTTATTCAGGCCAAATAGAGATGAATGGTGAGCTTTGGGTGTCAAAACGTATGCACATAATGATTAAAAAGAGAAAGTGATGTTGGCTGTTATCGTCATATTATAAAGCAGTTGGATGACATGAAGATAGTGAGTGGCTGCAGAATGGAAGGCAAGATGGATAGAAAAGGAGTTCCCACTTTCTCACTCCAGTCTGATAAAGACAAACTATATTATTTAGAACTGGGAGAAATATCAAGAGACTTCTCCACAAAATGCCAATGGAGAAATTTCAGTGACACTGTCAAGAAATGGCTTTCATTCTTGTGTCTTGGTTACTTTGCCATCCCCTAAAATTGTTTCTTGTTATCATGGGTGTTAAATTTTATATTGTGAGAATAAAGAATATCTTCCTAGATGGCTTGCTTATTATTTAGCTACTTAAAGGACTGGGAAAGTCCATCTCTCTCTCTCTCTCTCTCTCTCTCTCTCTCTCTCTCTCTCTCTCTCTCTCTCTCTCTCATCAGAATGGGCAAAATAAAAATCTTTATTTTTGTATGTTCTGCAATTTTCAAGGCTTTTTTAACAATCAAAAGAGCTGCCATTTGAATGCAGTGGATTTGGTGGGTCACTGTTCAACAATGAGGAAATTTCATTAAGCTGAGCCAAAGCTAATTTTGAAGCGGTTCTAAGACGTTTCCTATTAAGTAGAGAGGATTTGATTCCCTATCCTTCCTTTCATGCTTGAGGAATCTCAGAATCCTTGACAAAGCAATGACTGCAATACTGGCTGCAAGCAAAGAAGCCTTATTCAAACGGTTACCAGTGTCCCTCAGTTGCCAAAATTGCTCTTTTTTCTTATAGAATTCATAATTCAGAACTACTAAGTATTTTCCACTCTTTGTCAGAAGAATAGGTCATAGATACATTAAGAGGTCTTTCCCCAATCGGTCTGAGGCCCAGATTGCTTACTGTTCCAAAAGCTAAAGAATAAACATGAGTAATATTTAGTTTGCATGTACAAGTAAAGACTCATAATTTTCTGGACCACACAGAATCTCTGTACAACTTTGGATGTAATCTCTGTTTTTGTACCAGTTCCAAAAATGTCAATGAAGTCTGAAGGCATTTGGCAATAAAAGTAGACTATTTTAACTCTATAGTTTAACCTATAACCATAAAGCCAATATTTCGTAAACATTTAAATATATTTATTAGAATGCCCTCTACTGTTTTGAAGTTATATGTGTTTAGATAAATGACCATATCAGAACATCATTCTTCTAAAACAATGCAAAAAAAAATAAAGTTTAATAGCCTCACAGTGAAAGAAATTAAATCCTATAAACTTACTGTTTAGTGAATATTGGGCAAAATGATAGATGCCCATGTTGTGGATGAGCAAGATCATGACCCCATATTATCCACATAATCATCATTGATTCAGTCATTGTGAGGAAAGAGTCCCTGAGGGTGAACTGAGCTCAGAAGCAGCTATTAACTTATTCACCATCATAAGTATGGTCCTTTGTTTTTTTATTATGGTGTATAGGGTAGGGCAGTACAAGTGACATAACACTGTGAAAATCAGAGTATCGGGATTCAGTCTTCTCCTCCCACCTTTATGTGGGTTCTGGGGACTCAATTCATCAGCCTCTATTCAAAGTGTTTTACCATCTGAGCCACCTTGCTGGCCTTCAAATCTGGTTCTTTCCGTCATCCTAATAACGTTGTTTTTCTTACTAAATAGTTGTTATCGTTTTTAGAGATCCAGCTCCTGTCCTATTATATGAGAAGGTCATTGTCTCTGTGTATTATTTGGTACAGAACTTAGGATGAAATTTTAAGAGAGATCTATTAAGGAGAGACAGGGACGGGAAGTAGTATGTTATCAACGAAATTACTGTATGCCATGAGAACCAATGGAAAATGAACTTCTCAGACATGTTACATCTGAGGAACAAAGGAACTGGTGTATCCTTCCACCCACTTTGATTAGTCATCAGATGGGAACTACACAGATGTACGAGTAGGGAGTCAAATTCTCTAGCACTTCTAGCCAGCCACATGCAAGCAAAGTTGGCTATAGCTGAAGAGAAAGCTCTCTAATAGAAAGATATAGTGCCAGACAGTCAGATGTCAGACTATGGGGCATAGAAATTGAAAGGGCTAAGGGAATATGAGCATTAGCTATTTGTTGTTGAAACTGTAGACACCCAACTGGATTATGTAGAGTCCCAAGACCAACAAACACACTCCATGGTCCTTGTGACAGCTTTTCCAATGTTTTCCCAACAGAAACAGATGTAATTTCCCCATGACTTGTCTTTTTTTTTTTAAACTGCCATATAATTTTAGTGTGTACAGTTTGTCACCTGGTTGAAAGCTTGAAGACATTCACCCATCTTCATAGGCTCAGCTCTGCCTCTATCATAAGATAACCAAAAAAGGCAAGTGGATAGGATTCAGAACCTAAGGAACAGATCAACCAAAATAAGGGGTAGGTCCTGAGAGAAAATTGACCTTTGACCTTTGGTGGGGAGATAGCTCTTCTGTGTCCAGGAGGAAACCTATACAGACTTGTAAAGAGTGGTAGCAATAGCCAGGCAGTGGTGGCACATGCCTTTAATCCCAGCACTCGGGAGGCAGAGGCAGGCAGACCTCTGTGAGTTCGAGGCCAGCCTGGTCTACAGAGCGAGATCCAGGACAGGTACCGAAACTACACAGAGAAACCCTGTCTCGGAAAACCAAAAACCAAAAAAAAAAAAAAAAAAAAAAAAAAAGAAAAGAAAAAAGAAAAAGAGTGGTAGCAATAAGATCTAGCAATTAATGGATGGAGTGTTACATTGTTAAACTGTTGACATTGATAAAAGATAGAACATGTAAGGGTCCAACCCGATACTTATTGGCATGAAGTGAAGCCATGTTGTGGTGATATATTGTGTACCCTAATAAAATTTGCTTGAAGATCAGAGAACAGAACAAGCCACTAGATTAAGCAGAGATGCAAGGCAGTGGTAGCACACACCTTTAATCCCAATAATTAGGAGTTACACGACTTTAATCCCAGCACTTGAGACCTCACACCTTCAATCCCAGTATTTGGGAAGCATACACACCATTAATCCCAGCACCAGGAAGGAAGTGATGGCTGGGCAGAGGAAGGTATATAAGGCATGAAGAGACAGGAACTAAAACATTTTCAGCTGAAGCTTTTTGGCTGAGGTTTTTCAGGCTGAGGAGTCCTAGAGATAAGATGTGGCAGTGATTTGTTCCTTTATTTCTTTGATCTTACAGCATTTACCCCAATATCAGGCTCCCAGAATTTTTATCAAAAGACCATTTAGCAATTCGTGTTTCACCATGTCCTTTGGCAATTTGTGAAGACAAAGCTTAAATGGATAAGGTCAGGCTATGAAGTTAGAAAGAGAAGCTTGAGATTCAAGGGCAAAGTTGAAGATACATGAAAATGATGAACAGAAGCAATGAAACTGTTTTTGGCTAAGAATCCTTTTGCTTATAAATGACACAGAAAGACTATTGTATTGTAGTAGTGAATGTAAAGACTTTTATGTTTGGTGTGCATGTCAGTTATCAACTGCTGTATAACGAGACATTCTGAATCTTGTGGCTTGAAACAATTTTCAACTCGTGCTGGCTCTGGTAGTGTTTACTTGTCATACTCAGGAGACAGAGGCAGGAGTGTCTAAAGTTCCATGCCAATCTGGAATAATAAATAAACAATAAATAATAATAAAGAGAAGAGACGGACCCTGTGTCAAAGAAACAAAGTCTCTAGTCCTGATTCTGTAGGTCAAACATTAGCTAGACTGGACATGATGATGGTTTTGTTCCTCCCAACGAAGGTCACTTGCATGTCTGCAGTGAGGTAGCAGGCCACTTGAGGGATGATTTGGTCCAGGATCATCTGTGGTGCTTCCACAAAAATCTACATGATCTTAATTCTGACTAGACACTAATCTTCCAGCTGACCAGCCTGGCCTACTTCATGTGTTCGTGGAAAAGTTCTGGACAGTACCACTGATGTTTTGTTCAGTTTTACTTGAAATAATCTAGCTACGTAGCCCAGGCTGACCTCCAATTCACAGTCTTCTTGCGTCCTCTTACTGAGTACCAGAATTGTGAGTATATGTCACCATGCCCAGCAAGCAGTAATAGGTTTTATGCTTGTACATATTTAATTTTTATTAATGTCTCATTGGCCAATAAAAGTCATATGGAAAACTGAGATGATGTTTTTTGGAATCTCTGTAGGAAGGCTGCTGAATCAAGTACACAACAATAGTAAAATGATATTTCTGCTTATTGGGCTTTCCTGTCCTTACATCTGCCAATTTCAAGGTTTTGAAGAACTTAGCAAGTGACTCTGGGTTACTTTTGGCTCCTAGGTTACATCATCACTCTATCATAAATCGAGAGAAGAGGTGTTGTTGCTGTTATTGGTGGTGGTAGTGTTTTTTTTTCCTCTCTCTGTCTATTAAGCCCAGTTGAGAAAATTCTGAGAATAAAGCTGTTTGGCCTGGCTTTTATGTTGGGGTAATGAAGATGAGTAATGCTTATTCAATCCATATGATGAGAAGGGAGGGTGGAAGAAATATTCATCAAGTGTTTCCTGTGTCTGTGGTTTCATTTCCATGTTTTCTAGATTCCATCTCCTCTTGTTCTAGTTTTCTTTCATGTGTTTTATTTTCTGTACCACATACTGAAAAATGCTACTTGGAAAGTAATTTTTTGAGCTCTTGCAAAGGTGCTCTCCTAACTTCCAATCTGAAGGAACGTTTATGTGAGTATAAAGTTCTATAGCATTCACCTCAATTTTAGTTTTCAACCTTCGTTCCCTTTTAAATATATCAGTTCTCATTTCTTTTTAATTTAAAGGACCCCTTCTGATTTTTGGAATATATTCTTCGATCTGCCACCCTGATGCTGTGTCATGAAATGTTTTCTCTTATGTCTTACTCTGAAAACATGAATTTTAGTATATATATATCAAGATTTCCCCTACAGTCAGTGAGTTTCCTCTTATTTTCTTATTTTTGTATCAGTGGTGTATACATTTCATGGTCCCTTTCTTTAAAAAAAGAAAACATATTTTTTGTACATTTTAATTTCATGTAATTTCAGGCACATTATTTTCAAGCGTAGTACATAGAAGCCCATCCCATCCTTTAGCTACAGCTAGTGGCCTTTTCTCTGAAGTGTTTTCTCATTCTATATCAGAAGTAGACAAGTTTTTTTTCTGAACTATTTGAGATAAAGAGATTAGTATGTATTTCTTAAAAACAAGGGTATTCACTTATAGAGCTATAGTGCAAATTACCCAGATCAAGTTCAAGATGTTTGATGTTGGGTTCATGATACATCTCTGTGGTTGGGCCTGCCTAACCTGTACAAAGTTCTAAATTCCATTTCAATCACCATGCAAAAAAATTTAACTGACAAAATAGTATAACCTAATTTAACACTCATTTAAATTCATTGCTCCATTTATGTTCACTTAATAGTTATTACCTGTCACATCTCATTCTATCTTTTTAATATGTAAAATATGTCAAATATCTCCCTAGCTATTATGTGTGTTTTGTTTTTAATATTAAAAAAAAAGAGTACAAGCCACTGTGGGACTATCTGTGGTCTCATTAGATTTAAGTTAAGTCATTTTGGTAGAAATAGTAGTCATCTGAAAAGAGCTAGTATTTAAGGTTGAGATTTTCAGATCAGTTAGAAAACTATGTATACAGGAAAGGCTTGATGTATTCTGGGCTATGCAATGGGATATTGGACAGGAATTGGCCTTGTTATGAGCTAGTCAGATGTCACTGCTTGCTTTTTTTTGTTTTCTTTTTGGCTAGATTGAAGGAATTCTGTTTTGTATATACTTCTAACTGACTTCTTTGTAGGTTCTAATCATATTACAAGTCACAGCAACTAGCTAGTAGGGACTTAACTCACACCAACCAAAGGAATTTTAGTTGCCATCAGGGCACGTATTTACTTTTCCAATTACAAAACTTTGTGAGTCTTTTCCCATCTATTTTTCTCATTTTTTTCTGTCCTTTCATAGTACAAATATATACCCTCTGTCCTATTCCTGTCATTTTGGGCAGTTTGAAGAGAAGAGTAAACAGGTATTTAATCTGCATACATCAATGTAAGTGATTTTCTTTGCTACAAAGGCAATTGTATATGTTTACTATGTACAAGATTTTGTTTTTGTGGCAGAAAGGAATTAGAATGAGCCAGGGACACATCAGGATCTTAGACCTTGCCCTTGGAGGAGGAGTGACAGAACACACGTGTACAAATCACACAGAGCATGCTACTTTGTGGCACTTGACTTGAAACAGGCCAAGGATTTAAATTTATCAAGTACCTAGTGTTAACAAACACATATAAAAAGAGGAGAGTAAATATTTGACTCTCCCTAGTGATTTTTCTTTTCAGTATTGAGAATGGAACCCAGGACCTTGCACAAGGTAAGCAGGTGCTCTTCCACTGAGCTGCATCTCCTCTCACCTAGGAATTTGTTATGGAAATGGTAACATTCCATTTTGTTGAGAGGTGGAATTTATTCCCAGACCATCAAATAACATGGAGCAGGTTTCTAATCCAGGCCAGTTAGACTGTCACTAAGGTGTTTCCCCACTTCCTTGGTGTTCCCCTAGAAGGCATATTGCATGAATTGAGATATGAGTATCCCTTTCTTAAGAGGCCTTCTATAAGTTCTCCTATGGAGGAAAAATTATACTTTGCCCAAGTTCCCCTAGCACCTTATTCTATTTCCCCCACAGGCCACATCTGTGGGGGAAATTAAGATGGTATGGAATTTTGTTGTTTCTTGTTTTGCAGTCTTTTCTGTTACCCCTTTCTCCTGCTATAGAAACACATTGAAAGGAAAGAGGGAAAAAATTTAATTTCCCTCATGTGTCCTGAGCTTCTAGATTGCACCTGGTGCATAGCAGGTACTTAAAATTTATCCTTTAAAGTTAAAAAGTTACATGTCTTTATTTTTTGTGTATACCTATGTACTTGCCACAACTGTGCATCTGAAAGTTAGAGGGCAACTTAACAGAGTCAGTCTCTCCTTCCACCATGTGAGTGAATCCCAAGAATTGAACTCAAGTTGTTAGGCTTAGTGTAAGTACCTTTACCTGCTGAACCATCTTGCCAGACCCTGTTAAACAGTTCTGGTTTGACTCCTTGATTTAAGTAGTCTTCTGTTGCACATGTTCCTATCATCACTATTTGCCTGTGTCTTTGTTCTGAATGGCTCTGTGAGTTTAGATGGTTTTCTACATTTTCACATCTTTAGTGCCCTGACAGCCCTGGCATGTGCAGGAACTTCGTAAGTTAATCTTTTAATGACTAGACATAGACAAAGATAATGATGTTGGGAAGGTGTATTAGTTAGGGTTCTCTAGAGTTACAGAACTTATAGCGTGGATCGATAGATAAATACATGGAATTTATTGAAATGACTTACAGTTGCAGTCCAACTAATCCAACAATGGCTGGCTGTGAACAAAAAGTCCAAGAATCTAATAGTTGCTCAGTCCCACAAGGCTGGTGTCTCAGCTGTTCTTCTGTATATGCTGCAATCCCGAAGAAGTAGGCTCCAATGCCAGTGAAGCAATGAATGCATTACAAAGGCTAGGGTAAGCAGACAAAGAACAAAACCTTACTTTTTCCATGTCCTTACATAAGGGGAAATTTCTTTTCAAGAAAACTGTGTTTTATCACCAGGCATGGTAGCAAGGACGGCATTTGGAAAATGGAGGCAAGAGTATTAGCAGCTTAAGGCCAACCTGGCTAACGTGGTGAGAACCTGTTTCAAGTAGCCAAGGAGGACTTGCCTAGCATGCACAAACCCTGGGTTTGATCCCAGGCACTGCCTCCCACAAAGTGTTTTCTCTAGTATTTAAAGTCTCAAGGTCAAGGAATACATGAATGAATTTATTATATAAAATAAGACCAAATTATTTTTCTTGCTGCTATATTGACATCTATTTATAACCATAACTTTATTAATGTCTGTGTACAGATACCCTAGTCAAAGATTTGTTTGACCTAGTTGAAATTACATCCTTGCCAGAGCTTTCTTTGCCATGTGTAATCTCTTTTTTCTCTCTAGTTCTCTATATTAAACATAGTTTTCATAAACATTTGCTGTCTGGACATAGAAGTAATACATAGATTATTTTCTTATTTAAGTAAAATGCTTAGCAGGACCAAATTGTCTAATATAAATTTCTTACAAATTGACCTTTTCATTCCTTGAAAGGTATTGCTCGTAAACATCTTGCCTTCACTTTTGGAAAACAGTTCACAAAAAAGCCACTAAAATTTATCAACATTTAAAAACCTCTATCAGCAAAATAGTCATTTTCCAATTTAAAGGATTTTCTTGAAAATTTCCCTTTTAGTGTTTCAACCCTTTGATTTTTTTCTTAGAAAAAACATCATTTGCCTGTTCTTGAACAATGAAGGTTTTCATTTTGACCTTGTGGCTTAAGAGAATAGAATAGGCTTTCTACACAGTGATGCAGAGCAATTATTTTCTAAGAAACACTAGTAATGACAATGATATTCTGGTGGAAACTGTAGTTACTGCACAAGACTGATTTATAAGTCAGGAGGCAGAATGAAATATAAGATGTAGAAAATGCAGATTGGTTATCTAAGGTACTTTGCATTCTAAACTAGTCTTAATTAAGCTTACATTTTATTCAGGAACTTACACATTTGAAGAATAATAATGAAAAGTAAGAAGCTGTAAAGTACTTGTGGTACAAATTGGAGTTTGTGGGGTTACTTCTCTGTGTAGAGTGTAGGAAGTTATGAGACAGCATGTGGAGCCAGGGTGAAGCAGAAAGTTGAGAACAGAAAAGCTTCCATACATTTTTCAGCCAATCTTTATTGAACGCCAACAACACAGCTGATGTTATATAAGGCAATTAAACAAGTCCCTGTTGTCATTCAGCTCAAATTTTGATGGAGAGAGATGGACAATATACAGGAGATAAGGCCCTCCAGAAGGACACCAGCTAGGCAATTGTCCTTTCATGTAATTGATTTGGAAGGCCTTTTCTTATAAGACTTGAACAGAGACCTGGAAAATCTCAGAGTACAAAATGTGTTGTGATCCTGGGGGCAAGAACTCTAGTAAGGAAGAATATCAAGTATGAAGGTGATGAGATGAGCTCACGCACTGCCTGGGAGGGACCAGAAGGATTCTAGAGTGGCTAAAACAGGGTGATTCAGGGGAGACTTGAGAGAAAACTGTCACAGCAGGGATAGCATCATAGATCTTTGAAGTATCACAGGGACTTTAGCGTTTACTCTGTGAGGTGGGAACCACTGAAGAGCTTTGAGCAAAGAAGTTAGATGAAATGAAAGCTTTTAAGCAGTCTGGGTGGAGGGCCCAAGGGGAGGCTAGAAAGCATGCCAGAGGAAGTAATAGCAATGATGCATATGATTATGGTGGCTTGGATCAGGGCAGTTTCTTCATTCTCTACAATCTATCATATCTATCTATTTCTTTTTAAATAGACAAAGCATATACCAGAGGCTGGGAGGATTGCTCAGTCCATAAAGCATTTGCTGGGCAAGTGGAAGAACTTGAGCTCAAATCCCCAGAAACCGAATAAATATAGCATGGTAGCATGCACTTATGATTCTGGTCCTCAAACAGAGAGGAGAGAGGTAGTAACAGAAGAATCCCTGAAAGTTTGCAGACCACCTAGCCTGACAAATGTAGCAACAAATCAACAAAAAGAGACCCTGTCTCAAAGAAAGGGGAAAGTGAGGACTGACACCCAAGGTTGTCCTTTGACCTTAATATATGATTCACTGTATACACACACACACACACACACACACACACACACACACACACACACACACACACTGCTCCTGGGGGTGGCTTTTTCTCTTAAAATCTTCCAGTAAGTGTTCAGAAGCTACTACTTTCAAAATTATTTCAAAGTCATGGCATACTTAATCAATTCCTAAACATCATTTCAAATAAATTATGAAATCAAACTTCAAGGAAGCACACATGTCGTTTTCTTATGGAGGTAAAGTTTAAATTATCATTTCCTGCATCAAGTCAATAGTATTTTACATTGTGTGGTTTATATTAAAAATTATAGTGTCCTGAGCAGAGCATAGTGGTGACCACCTGTAACTCAAGCAGTTTGAAAGCCGAGGGAGAAAGAGCATGAGTTCAATGCCAGCCTGGACTATATTGCCAGACTCGTGTCTGAAAAACAATATAGTGACAGCTAAAAGCCTTTGAAAAGTACCAGAATCTTCCACATCTTTTATATTGCTTGTATAGAAATTATTCTCATGGATTTGAAAAACTTAGATAACTACTGTGACTCTGTTATTGTGTTTGCTTGTAAAGGGAAGACATTGCTCAAAGTACAGTATGACTCACAAACTGACAGCCATGTTGACATTAGTGGACACACAGCTTTATGCATACTTCCTCATGTCTTACAATGTGATCCAACAACCAAAGGTAGAATTCTCCTCCAGCATTTCCCCATATCACCACATTTTCTTTTAAGACACAGCCCTGCTATCCAGAATGGATATGTAGAGACTGTATTAAAAGTTGCAAGAAGAGATATGAGGTCAAGGATACAAATGAAGGGGGCATATAGACAAATAAAATATCACTACATAGATGTCTTGATACATCATTTTCTTTCCAGAAG
This sequence comes from Peromyscus eremicus, assembly GCF_949786415.1. NCBI lineage: Eukaryota > Metazoa > Chordata > Mammalia > Rodentia > Cricetidae > Peromyscus > Peromyscus eremicus. The sequence goes on along the minus strand of NC_081439.1, from coordinate 20,197,778 downwards.
GCATCTATTCTCTGTGGTAGGTGTTTAAGGATAAATTATCCCTGTTTACATGTACTTATTTAGATAGCTACAAGGTGTTTTGACACCCTAGAAGAATTTGCTCGGAGAGCTTGAGAAGTTTATCAGATATTTTAAAGCCATTTTCCTATGTGTGTTTTAATATAGAGATCGAACTGATTTTTCTTTTAAAAAATAATCATTATTTTATGTGTGTAAGTGTTTTGCCGGCATGTGTGTCTGTGCACCACATGTGTACCTGGTCTGTGAAGGCCAGGAGAGGGCCTGAAGTTACAGATGGTAGGTGGGTGATGGGAAACAATCCTGGGTCCTCTGGAAGAAGAACTAATGCTCTTAACTGCTGACCATTTCTCTAGCCCCTCTGAATGATCTTTCTTAATTATTCATTTAAATATCCCTCTTTGAATGGAAAGCAGAAACCATGCCCCAAAAATATAGTTAAAATTTAAGTAAATCTTTTAAAATATTTAATTAGTTAATTTATTTTTTTAATCTATTTTAAATTACAATATAATTATGTCACTTCCCCCATCTCTTTCCTCCCTCCAACCCTTCCCATATTCTCCATCTCAAATTCATGACCTATTTTTATTGGCTACTATTGTCACACACACATAAAATGCACAGTCCATTTTCATTGTTTGTATGTATATGCTTTCAGTAGTGACCACTTTATATTGGATAACAAATTATGGGGCTCATCCTTGAGAGAAGCCAGTTCTCCATCTCTGGGCAATCATGAGTTGCCTGTAGTTCTTTGTGAAATCCTCCCCCACCCACTTCCATGTTAGCATATCTATTGAAATGGTCATTTTTCAGGTCTTACTTAGGCAGCTATTTCAGAACTACTAATGTCCATCTAGTGAGCAATATGAAGACTTTTTTCATCCATCTCATGACTAGACTCCAGTCTACAAATATCCTGGTAATATGACACCAGAAGGGAAGGTGGTGGAGTCGCCTGGAACTGTAATATGAAGCAGGCCAGTTGGGGACTGCATTACTTTTTTCCCACAACACAGAACTCAGCGGTGTGATGTCAGCCTGACTATGTGGGAATCTGAGAAATGATGGTGTGTTTCTATTCCTAGGAAGAAAACAAACTACAACAGGGTTTAATGGACACTCAGCCTTATCTGTCATAGTAGTCATTTAATGAATGTGCACTTATAATTGTAGTGTGGCAGAAATACTTTGAGTTCTAGCTTGCAAATGAAGAAAGAAAAAGTCAGATATGTTGAAAGTATTTCTCTCCTTGCATCACTCACCTTATCCTGTTAACGCCAAAACATGGTGCTTTTCACCATATTAAGTTTGGCTTATGGATGGGTAAGCTAATACTTCAAAGTACCATGGTTTAGCTTTTATAATTATATATTATAATCGGTTGATTTGAACAACATAGACTTTCTTCTTGTTTAAAAAAATAAACTCCTACACACAAATATTCAAACACAATGAGTTGTGGGGATTGGTTAGTGCCTTGGTATAATAATGTCACTGAGAATATTGGCATTTTTTTCCACTTTCTGCTCTGCTGTCTTCAGCAAGTCAGCTTACATCAGCAATTGGCTAGAAGATGGCTGTTCAGCTTCATACATTATCTCCTTACTAACTACATATGAGAGTGAGAAGTAGAGCCCCCCAACCTGTTCCACACACCAATCCCATTACCACCTTAGAATTTTAATCAGCTATCAAAACTTTCCCTAGAAACAGACTATCAGATTCTCCTTTTTAATCTCATTGGTCAAAAGTGATTCCCATGCCAGTCCTTTTACTAATTGCTGGTTAAAGTCAACAATTCCCAAATTAGTCATTGGTCAATAACATAGAAACATTAATGACTTAGATAAGCCCCATTCCCAATTATACTGTACCATACAATAGGTCTAGAGAGCATTTATTTGAACTAAAGGATAATAAAGCTCAAAACATCCTTCAAAATGGTCTCACACAACCACCTCACTTTATAGGTGGGTAAACTGAGTCTCAAACTAATTAGTTGTTTGTTATTGGGTTATATAGCTAGACAAAAGCAGAGGTAGAACTGAAAGTGATTTTTTTTTGTGAGGGCCATTTCAGTGTGTACCTACATGTCATTGCATTGTAGTCAATTGACTATTGAATATGATCATATGACAGATACTTCTTACCTGGGGTTTGGTTTCTGTATGATCCTCTCTCTCTGTCTCTCTCTCTGTCTCTGTCTCTGTCTCTGTGTGTGTGTGTGTGTGTGTGTGTGTGTGTGTGTGTGTGTGTGCATTCTCGCACAGGGGCACAGGCATGCATATGCAGAGGCCAGAGGAGAAAGCTGAATAGCTTCCTTTATCACACTCCACTTTTGTTTTTTGAGACAGAGTCTCCCTCACCTGAAGCTCACTGTTTCTGCTAAGCTGACAGACCAGTTAAGTTGTAGGAACTGCCTGCTTATATCTCCTCATTCCCCATGAGGGAGATATATGCACTTGCAGCTCTCTCCTGGGTACTGGAAATTGGAACTCAGACTCTCATGCTTTCACAATAAGTGTTCTTACCCACTAAGCCATCTTTCCAGGCCCTTTATATGATTTTATTACAGAAATAATGGCCTCTTTGAGTAAAAAGGACATCTCATTGTGCTTTTAATGGTGCCTAACACAATGTGATGTGTGTGTGTGCACGTGTGTGTGTGTGTGTGTGTGTGTGTGTGTGTGTGTGTGTATACACAAATTTCATTTTGTAGGAGTAATGCTGAGGAAATACCACATTGCTAACTAAAGATGATAAAATAATTCCTTTATAGAATGGTTGTAGCAGGAATCTTAAAAGGACTTATTAATAAAACAAACTCAGAGCCAGGTATGGGGTGAACGCTGGAAGATCAGAGAAGCAGAACCAACTTCCTCACCATGCCAGTTCCTCAGCTGATCCTGTTTCCTCAAACTGGAAGCCTCTGAGTTCTCATCTGAATGGGTCTCACCTAAAAGCTTCACCAGGCTAGTTCCTGGTTTTCATGCCTTACATACCTTTCTGCTTTCTGCTCTCATTTCCTGGGATTAAAGGCTCACTTCTTGGGATTAAAGGTGTGAGTCACCATGCCTGGCTGTTTCCAGTGTGGCTTTGAACTCACAGAGATCTGGATTGATCTCTGCCTCCCAAGTGATAGGATTAAAGGCTTGTGTGCCACCATTTTCTGGCCTCTATATCTAGTGGCTGTTCTGTTCTCTGACCCCAGATAAGTTTATTAGGGTACACAATATTTTGGGGAACACAATATCATCACAAATGGTATACTAAATTAACAAATATAAATGGAAAAAATCTAGATATGATGATGGTAAAAAGACACAGATCTGTAGATCAACATTTGCCAACATTTAAATGAGGATTTCTGCTGTATACCTACTTTCAAGGATTGTTCTTTAGACGGAAAGGTGTGGGTAATGTAGGGAAATGTCACAGAAACCCTAATTCACTATCAAACATTAGATCGTATGTATATCTTATCCAATATCACTAAGTCAGGGACATAGTGAGTGAAGCTACCTCAAGTATTGAGCTACTAGTCTATCTTCCAATTAAAACACTGTTCAGGTTGGAACGAAATACAATGGGTTTCCTAGCAGTGAAGGTAAAGTCAAAACAAGCACAGCTAAAAAGTAGAAGAATGGAGAAAGATTCATTACCTGCAATGAGTAAGGAGAACGTGAGAGCTATTTCCAAAGTGATATCCTTCCTGAACAAAGGAAGAACAGATTATATTCAGGAACACTGTAAATATTCATAGAGTAAAAAAGTTCGTAGGCGGGCACATTCCTGAGCCTGTGCAATTAAGGACTGCATCCCGAACATGCTCAGTTTGAAATCATAGTTCAAGAAGGGAAGAAGGCCCACAATTTTGGAGCATACATAGCTCAAAATCAAGGTACTAAATTTATGTGGAAGACAAGAGCTGTTTTGGAAATGTTCATTTTCTGTGGTAAAGACGGCAGGCAGGAACACCTCTAGGCATGTCCAACTTTGTCCACATATAAGAAATGAGAAGCTGCATTAATAGAGGAGCTTGTTCCCCAAGGTGCCTATGTGGCTCAGAGGCTGACAAATTCATGAAAAGAAAAATATAAGAGAAGTTGCCGTCTTATTCCACTAATGAAATTTGAGACATCCACACATTCTTGTTCTGTAGAATGACCTACGGAGCCAGGTAGGGTGGAACAGTCCTGTAAACCTGACACTTAGAATACAGGCAGCTTATTTCAAAGTCATCCTCAGCTCTATAGAATGTTTCATGTCAGGCTGGGCTTCATGACATCTTGTCTCAATCAATAAACAAAGAAAAAACTCTATGGATAAATGAGTTATATGGTGCTCTCCAAAGAGCCCTTTTAAAGAATCACTAAATATGTTATTTTAAAGCAGTTTTTCTCACACACACAATCAACTAACCTGGGCTCGTAGGGGCTCACAGAGACTGAACCAACAATCAGAGAGCCTGCATGGGACTGAACTAGGCACTCTGCATATATGTTACAGTTGTTGAGCTTAGTCTTCTTGTGGGACTCCTAACAGTGGGAGCAGGGGCTGTCTCTGACTCTTTTACTGGCTTTTGGGACCCTGCTCCTCATACTGGGTTGCCTTGCCTAGCCTTAATACATGGGGTGGTGCTTAGTCTTACTGCAACTTGATATGCCATGTTTTGTTCATACTCATGGGAGACCTGACCTTTCCTGAAAAGAAACAGAGGAGAAGAGATTGGGTGTGGGAAGAGGGGAAGTGGGGGAGGGACTGGGGAGGGAAGGGGAAGGAGAAACTAGCAGGGATGTAAAATGAATGAATGAATAAACAAACAAACAGACAAATAAATAAATAAAGCAGTGATTCTCAACCTTCCTATTGCTGCAACCCTTTAATACAGTTACTCATATTGTTGTGACCCCAACCATAAAATTATTTAGTTGCTACTTCATAACTGCAATTTTGCTACCATTATGAACCATTATGTGAATACCCAATATGCAGGCTATATGCCACCCCTGTGAAAGTGTCGTTTGATCCCTAAAGGGGTCATGATCCACAGGGTGAGAACCACTTTTTATTCTTCATTCATATATTATATTCAACTGCACTTTCCCCTCCCTCCTCCTCTCCTAGCCCCTCCTCCCCATCCACTCCTCCTTTCTCTTCAGAATGGGGCAGGCCTCCCAGGGACATCAACAAAACATGGCATATCAAGTTGCAGTAAGACTAAGCACCTTCCCTTGTATTAAGGCTGGATGAGGCAACCCAGTAGGAGGAAAAGGGTCCCCAAAGTAGGCAAAAGAGTCAGGGACAGCCCCTGCTCCCACTATTTGTAGTCCCCAAGAACACCAAGCTACACAACTATAATATATGTTCACGCAGGCTCCCTGATTGTCAGTTCAGTCTCTGTGAGCCTCTATGAGCCCAGGTTAGTTGATTCTGTTGTTTTTTTTTTTCGGAGAACAACTGTTTTAAAGGCATGTGGAAGTGTTGCCATTTGTTAAGAATCTTTAATTTATTTACCAAACTTAATTGACAAAAAATGCTCTTCCCCACCCATAACTTTTCTAGAAGGAAGGATGAAATACTTCTTTTGTTTTTGGCAACTCACAAACATGTACTTTTCTGAATTTTTTCTCTTGAACTTTAAAAATTCTGTTTTGAATAGAAATTGAGCTGAAAAAGCATCCCCCTAAAGTTTTCCTTGACACCCGGGAATGGGGAGAGAAAGGTTTGTGCATTTGTTTAAGTGTTTCTGTTTCAATTACTCTGTTAAATTTCCTTTCCATTTTTATTAGGTTGTTGTGCTATATAGTTAAATATGCCCTGGGACTATCTCAGACTCTTATACACGCTGGCCTCTTGAAGTCAGTCAAAAAGCTGGAAGTAATTTTCTGTGATCCTGACCACTCAGTTCTTCCCAGCTTGTTCTTATTACAAGGACCACTGGGCAGACTTGAACTCTGCCAGTACACAATTGTAGAACCATCATCATTTGAAGCAGGAAAGGATGAGACTGTCTGATATAGAATAGAAGCTTGTCTTAGCCTGACATGCACATAACCCTCCTTTGCAGATCCTGAAGCAAAACTTAGAGGAAGTGTGCAGGCAAAGTTGTCTCAGGGAGCAACCTGATGATGGGGTGGGATGGGGTGGGGTTGAGTGTTATATCAGACACAACTGCAATGCCAGGTGAAGAGCATTATCTAGTTGCGCCCCTCCCCCACAGCTAAGGTTCATCTCAGGGAGTGTTCTGGGGGAACTTAGGAAAGTGAGTCTCTAAATTTCCCGATTCTGAGAGATAACAAGTTCCTGTTCTTTGACAGTGATGGCTCAGTGGGAATCAGCCTTCTATGCTTTGAGGTTGTGAATCCAGGAGTGCCTGAGGATGGGATTTCTACTCTCTATCTGAAAAGCCCCTATGTAGAAATGGAGAAGAACTTATACATCCAGAGGCAAGACATCCAAGTTGAAGCAAAGGGAAAGTGTTGAAACCCATGTAGAAAAATGGTCACTGTGGCAGTGGCCAGCAGAAGAAGTCTGTGATGTGGTCCTCAGACAGCATTCAGTTTGGTGCTCAATGAATCCTCATTGCCTGGGCCTGAAGGTTTACCAGAGTAAAGTCCAATCACTGCCTTTCTGAGGAGTTAAATGAGTTATCCCAGAGAACAAAGGTGGCAGAGAGAATGGAAGCCAGTTCTTCTGATTGATTCCCTGTTTCTTTGGAACTTCAGGCCATTATACTGCCTCAGCACAAGGTTATATTTACCTTTGTGGTGGTACCAAATCATGAAAGCAAGGTGCCATGCTACTGTACCCACAGAGTTTGGACAGAACTTGAGACATGTCTGGCTTGTGTAATAGTAATAACCGGGAGCAAATGCATTCTAAAACAAAGTTGATAAGGAAAGGAATGACTGCAACTTGGTGGAATTAACAAGAAGCTGAGAGAGGCTTAAGTGAGATCGGGCTTTTGATGCCTGCTTTTTACTCTTATAATCTAGGCTTCTTTCTCTTTCTCAGTTTGAAAGGGTACAGTTTTGTGTCAAGCCTGGAAGTTGGGCTGCATAGCTGTCATCATGGAAACTTTGGAGTCTGCTCTTACTCTAACAATATTTGAGGTAGTAATGGAGGCATGCTAAAGAATGGATCAAATCCAACGGGCCTCTGTGGCCACACCAAGGGCTACTGTATGCAGGGCTTTTTATGTTGCTACTGGTGCTTCCATTGCCCCTGATTTTCTCAGTAGTGGAAAATAGGGAAATGGTTAAGTAAAAGGAGAAGGATGGTTTCTTGACATTTAAGTATCACGTTTCTGGAATTTTTCTTAGGAACTGGTTCATTTGTCAACATTCCTTAAAGGGCACTATTTATTCAGGAGGGAGTTGACACAGAGACTCACTTTGTAGCGCAGACTGACCTCAAACTCATGGCAAGTCTCCTGCCTCAGCCTCCTATTTGCTAGGAGTACAGAACTCGGCAACCCCATCCAGAAGCATTTTAATGAGTTAATAGTAATATGCATAGATAGATGCCCAGTACAAAACAAACAATAAACTTTTTCTATAAAAGAACCCTCTCTATCTTTTCTTCCTCCCTGAATTTTAGTCACCCATATTATTCTTTCCATTTTCTTTGTTTTAAGAAAGGAAAATTTTGATTTGAGAACATTTCTATGATTTGTAGAAACCAATGGAGCAAGTACCAAAAGGTCTCAGATATCCTTGCTCCACCATGTGAACAGTTCCCATGACCATGGCACATTTGTCAAGATTGAGGCACAACACTGCTACATTATTCTTGACTCTTTGTACTTTCAAGTAACTGTTGTCTCTTTCCAAGACATTAAACAGTAGGCCAGGTCACCCAAATACTGACATTTCTCTGAACTAGGATACTTCTTTCTATATGAATGAGCACTAACTCAACACTGAACCTACAGAGATTACCAAGACTCTTTGATGCAGTTGATGTGGCCCTATCTGAATTCCATCAGATCTGGCAGCACCGAGATCTGCTGGTTTATTACTAAAACTAAATGCAGATGAGCTCTATTGAAGTCAGTTTTAAAACATGTGTTTATGTGTTCACAAACTTACCTTCACTCAGTATGAAATTCTCGAGTCTTCTCTAAAGATGTGGAATATCTGGTGTTGAACTAAGGATTCTAAACTGATGTGTAAAGATATGTCATCAGAAACAGGGGGTGGAAGATTGCATCACTCTTTAGAACATGACAATTGACACAGATGAGATGATTAAATTTTGAACATCTTAGACAAAATGTCTCGATGGAAATACTATCAGTTAGAATTTGTGGTGCTTTGTCCTAAACAGATGTTCTCCAGCTGGGAGAATTGTAGCAACAAAAAATGCACCCAAATCCTGCTAATGGATAGACCTCTGAACAGAGCCTTCTAAGGGTTTAAAATATTTAGATTGTTTAAAAGTTCTTAGGGCTTAAAAATGAAAATTCCAGGTGCCAGTCACTACTAGTTGAACATCTATGTGAAATACTTGGAGAACTGGAGACAATTCTATATTTAGCACATTTTTCCAATGAGAAGGTGTAAGGAAAATGCAATCCATGGCAAGAATGGGCCAATTTGTCAGAATACAATCCCCATTCCATCTGTGATTGGCCTTGAGACTGATGAATTCATTTTCATTCCAACTAAATCAAGGCTGGGTTCCTTCCTTCTAGTCTTTTGAGTAGTTACTTTCATTTTGGCAAAGTCTTCTGACCATGGAGCATGGAGGTCAAGAGATCACCAGGAAACAGGCCTCTGACTTCTTGAGCTTTTGACATTCAGCCACCAGAGGCTGCTCTGCCACTGTTACCGTCTTTTGAGTCCAGGTCCAAATTCCACTGGTGAAGCTTGTACAGACTGATTTCCCTTCTGTTGCTTTGACTTGTCCTTGCTCAATACAGTTCCCTGGTGGTCTGCTGTTTGGAGCGGATGATTAATTATACCTAAAGAGGAACTGCTGAAAGAAAACAAAAACGATAGATCACTGTTTTTGCCTTCCTCTCTATTTTCAAATTCTTAATCTTGTTCAGTTTCTTTTAATTAAAGGAGAATTAGTTGGAGTAGAAAGAGGGATGTAATTTCCTACTGGCACTAGCTAATTTTCATTATTTTCTTCTCCATGTGAATGCATTTTCAAAAAACATTTCTGAAGGTTTTTATTTTTTTAAAAATGAAAGAAGAGAAAAAAGAAACCCAAAACTTTTGTTCCACAGTACTTCCACATCACTTGTATTCTTCCATATTTTACCAACATTTTATTGTTGCTTTTATTCCATTCCCTGTTTTATATTTTTAAATCTTTGCTTTTTATTTTGTAACTCTTTCTCTTTATCTAACAGAACAAGCCCAAAATTAGTGGAAGGAGTAACTGTAGTTAAGTAAAAAGGGATTAGAAATGATATTTATGCATCTTGAGCAACTAAAGACCAATTGAAATTATTCATTTAAAAAGTAAACCAGTTTCTGTATGTGAAAACACTTTCTATTTTCTCAAGCACAGGCATGAATGTGATAGACAAGGATCAGATATCTGTGGTGGTTTGAATGAGAATGGTCCCCATAGGCTCATAGATTTGAATGTTTGGTCACCAGAAAGTGGCACTATTTGAAAGAATTAGATGTAGGCTTGTTGGGGGGAAGTGTGTCCCTGAAGATGGGGTTTGAGATTTTCAAAAGCTCAAGCTAGGCCCAATAGCTCTCTCTTCCTGCTGCCTGTTAGAACTCTTAGCTGCCTCTCCTGCACCATATTTGCCTGTGTACCACCATGCTCCCCACCATGATGATAATAGACTAAACTTGAATGTAAGCACCAATTAAAGTTGCCATGATCATGACATCTCTTCACAGCAATAGAACACTGACTAAGACACCATTGAAAATGCCTGTTTTGGTTCACATGCTACTAATTACAATGTGCCATAGTTAGGAAAGTAAGTTACTGCATTAAGAAATAAAGGTTGTAGAGTACTTGTCTAGCATTCATGAAGCCCTGATTTTGATCTCCAGCACTGAAGCTCATGGCTGTAATCCCAGCCCTGGAGAAGTAGACGTGGGATGATCAGAAGTTCAAGGTCATCCTAGTCTAGATAGTGAGTTTCAAGCTTGTCTGAGCTACATGAAACCCTGTTTCCAAGTTCAAAAAGAAAGAAAAGGGTATATAGTTTGGAAGCCATTGAAGATTCTACATTAATGAATGCCTTGTTCTTTCCTTTTTTCTTTATTTCTTTCTTTCCTTCCTTTCTTCTTTTCCTTCCTTCCCTCCGTCCTTCCTTCTTTTCATTCTTTCCTTCCTTTCCTCCCCCTCCTCTTCTTTCTTTCTTTCTTTCTTTCTTTCTTTCTTTCTTTCTTTCTTTCTTTCTTCCTTTCTTTCTTTCTTCTTCCTCCTCCTCTTCCTCTTCTTCTTGCAACAAACTGTACAGATGACTTGGGGAATCTCACCATTGCAATTGCTTTTTTTTTTTTTTCAAATTTCTACATCAAATTGAATAAGACATAACTGAAATGTATGACTACTATAGCCTATTTAACTGAACTGGGATGAAATTTTTCTATTAATTTCTATTTATAGTAAAAAAAAAGTTTTTAATTATGCATTTTTCTTTCTAAAGAAGTTCTCAAGAGACCATGAAACATTTTAACGGTTTTAGTATCATTATGTCTACAGACAAGAATTATCACTAAATGTTTTGAAACAGATATTTGTGTATTAAGATTGCACCTGGTCTTATATAATAGTCAAGATCAACAATACGTATGACTAAAGGGATACCTGGTGACTTATAGCCTCAAATAGGAAAATGTAGCCATACTGTGTCCTTGGAACGTATTTCACTAAGTGCTTTGACAGAAGTGGAATTCCAGTAAAAGTGCTGGATCTCTTCTCTGTAACAGGTTATACTTTTCAACTTGTCCCTACGGGAGAAAGAATACCAGAAGCCATTTGCCCATGAGTAATACCTTATTAAACCATCATGATTTAATGTGGCATATTTTTCTCTCAATTTGCATGCCTGACAGTCGACTTCCTAAATATCACATGCAAACTGAGCCACAGAAGAAAAATAGACCCACTGAAGTAGCATTAGGTCAGCTTTGTGGGATGCCTTAGCAACCTGTCTGAACAAAGACAGGGGACTTAGGCACAGAAAATCACAACATGGCCCTGGGCCCTGGGAGGTGGCCCTATCACCTTCCAAATGCACTGCATGACTCATTATTAAACATGCCAAGAACGGACGAATTCCAGGCAAGGGGAACATGCACTGATTGAACTGCAGTTAGGCATGTGAGAATTATCTTACTTGCTTTTCCTCAAGGAGCTCCCACGCCATTTTTTAACTGCTTGTGAATACTATGTGTCAAATGCACAAAGCAATTGTATTAAGACAAAATTGTTAGTTTTAAAGACAGGTGGTTAAATTAATATAACCCTTAGACCATGTATACTTTACTAAATTGCACAGACTTTAAACTACCACCTCTCAATTAAAAAAAATGTTTCCATAGCAACACCTTTGTTAAAGGCATAGAATCCAAAAGGATACTCATCTTGAGATGAAACCATATTCATTAACTATGGGAGATATTACTTGGACTTAATATAACTAAGAGCATGATTTAAGAGAAGGGGCTTTTATGGAAGTTATAGCTTATGTGCTCATTTCTAGTAAGATGTTTCCAAATCTTCTTTATTACCAGTATGTTCTTACATGTGGTATTTCAGTCTTTTCTTTTTTAATTGTAACAGGATCTTTCTCATATTCTCAAATTCTTGATCTTCCTGCCTTAACTTCCAAAGTTTCAAAGTCTGGAATTATACTCATATGCCACCACACCCAGTGTATGGAACACACACACACACACACACACACACACACACACACACACACACGGGGGGGGGGGGAGAGAGAATGGTCAAAGTGCATGATATACTTGAATAATCTTAGGTTTCAGATATTTGGAATAAGTATCAATATTCTTTTCTTCCTCCATGCGTCATACCTATCATTTTTTTTAGAAAGAGCCTTCATTTATTTTTATATATGAGTCATTAGTGGTCATTTCATGAAGGACTTGGAAGGAAGGGGAGCTAACCAGAAAGGGTAAATCATCATGTCCTATTGCATAGCCCTTCTGTTGTGAGGTCAACTGAGAGAAGCAATCCTGTCTTCCAAGATGCTGTCTCTAATGAAGTAGCTTTACCTATGGTCATGTCATATGATATTGGATCATATGACATGGGATACAAGCAAAAATCAGGAGAGGAATTTTGTGTATAGTTGGCAGATTGAGGTAAGATAAAAGTGTACCTTAGGAACCTGCCCACTTCACCTTCTCACTGAATAACAAGTGTTAGGAGAAATTTTTTTTCTCTGCCTTCTTATGTTATCAGTAAGGCAGGGGTCCTATAAATTAAACCAACAAAATACAGAATATCAGGAGGAAAGGGGCACACTTTTATTAACATTTATGTTCACAATATTTTACAAAAAAAATAATGAAACTGAAAAGAATAGTTAGATTTGGGGGACTTCTGTACCCATTTAACAAAGGAAAAAAGGTGTTTAAATGTGGGACACTGACAAAGAAATATTTGAAAAAAACTGGTGACTATTTATAAAGTTTCTATATGTTGTTCTTACCCATACAAGAAGGGAGTACCCAGCCTGAGCCCAGAGATTTTTTTAAGTCACTCACTGAAGATACACAGGAAAAAAAAATAGGTGTGACCTAGCCTACTTACATTTTGAAGTATTGTTGAGGGTTAAAATACTGGTCACAACCTGGATTTATTAGAAACTTCAGAGGTCAGGTTATCTTTTATATAGCACTGATTAACTGAAAAACACATCTGGAAACATGCCCTGAATAAAATAAAAGCTAGGTTTGGAAGCTCATAGGCCAGACAATGCAACCATAATGAGGAGAAATGCAGAGCAGAGGCTCAGCAGTATCCCATCTGAAAACACTTTGGACTGAAGAACTTGGAAGGGAGGGAAGCTAACTTCAGGCCTTGTTGCTGGCCTTGGAGCTCCTTATGAGTGTACCTGATTAATTGTTTCTTGTTCCATATCTGGACGATTGGTAAATGTGTAGCTGTCTTAAATGTCATCACTGATGATTTCAGAAACAACAGCTAGCATTTACATCTTTGTGGTAGATTTTCTCACTCTCGGGTATTTTTAAAAGGAAATTTATGATGATGAGTTCTGTGTTGTGATTTTCTTAGAAAAGGCTACACCACCTTAGCCATGAAATGTAGCACAGTTGGCTCTTGGACTAAGGCTGTTTTTAGAATCAAGGTTATATATGCAATGTACAGTGTTGTATATCCTTGGGAACAGCAAATCAAGTGCCTGTGGCCAGTGTCTCCCCATCACACCATGGGTGGTACAAATATTTGCAGTCTATCCACTTATCTATGGTCCCTGTTTTTATGTAGATGATTACAGCATGCCTCCAGATTCCCCAACCCACAGGAGCCTGAAACAAGATGGAGATTTTTTCTGTCAATGGCTCTTCCTGCATTTAGCTCCATCTCAGTAATTGTCAATTCCATCATTCTAGCTGTTTCATTAGAGAATCGTGGAAGGCACCCTGGCCTTCTCTCTAATTATGAGACTCTTCCAAGCAGTTACTAAACCATAGTCAGAAAGCCACAAGTCACCTGACGTTCAGTGTTACCCTGTACAATTCCTTCCCTTCCCCCTCCCTCGGTCTCTCCCTCCCTCCCTCCCTCTCTCCTCTCTCTGTTCTTCCCTTCCTCTCTCCTTCTCTCCTCTCCCTCCCTCACATCTTCCCTCCCTTGATCCTTTCCTCTCCTTACCTACAGCCCCCCTTTTCTTTTTAGACCAGATTGGTCTGGAACTTGTCATATCCTACCTCCAAGTCCCAAGTACTAAGATTTTAGTTGCACACAACCACACCTGGTGACTTCCCTACCATCTCCTACCTACTTTGGTGGAAAAAGCCTCCCTAGCCTTTTTTAAATTTCACCTTGCCAGCTTCTTTCTCACAGAAGTCCCACTTAGCTAAAAGTATCAATTAGTTATTATCCCTCAGTACTAAATCTCGTGTGTCACCTGGTTTTGCTGCATCGAGCACCCCAGTTCTTCTGGTGATTTAAGAATCCTACTGGATGTGGAAACAACCCCCCACATTCACACACACACACACACACACACACACACACACACACACACACACACACACACACACAGAGAGAGAGAGAGAGAGAAAGAGAGAGAGAGAGAGAGAGAGAGAGAGAGAGAGAGAGAGAGAGAGAGAGAGAGGCACACACAGACATGCATTCGTGAGACCTTAGTTTCTATACCTGCCACCTTCTCTCACTCCCTTCCAGACAGGACAGATCCTTTAAATTAGTCTGTTTGCCCTGGCCTGGCAAACCCTGCCTCTTCCTCTTACCCTGTTACAGAGCTGAAAGTCTTGCTTTCTCTTTCCTTAGGGCTCTGTTGAAATGTTCCCTTAAAACACTTACCCATCCCACTAGAACTTGCTATATCATTTATATCATCCCTATCACTATGAGATCAATTTTAATCTATTTGTTGGTTTATTTTTCTATCTCCTTCTATTCATGAGGGCAGCTTGTAGCTTATTGGTATCTTCCTAAATCACCAACACATAGAACAACAAGCATGCAGGAGATGCTCAATAATATTTATAGAATGAAGGATTGTTCATTCTTGTATAAGGAAAGGTTTATTGCTGCATTTTGTTAGTATGAGCTTAAGACAGGAGAGTTTCCCCAGATCTTTTTGCCCTCCCCCTTTTGATGGTGTCTCCCCATGTAGCCTATGCTAAAATAGAACTCATGATTCTCTTGCTTCTACCTCTCAAGCGTTGAGATCACAAAGCTAAGACTCCAGATTTCTTCCTGCTTCACCTCTGTCTCCTCCTTCTTCCCCCCTCATCCTTTTCTTCTTCTTCTTCTTCCTCTTTCTCTGTTTTTTTTTAATAATATAGGGCCTAACTCTATTACAGGCTGGCCTGGAACACGTGGCTATTTTCCTGCCTCAGTTTCCCAAGTGCTGAGGTTACAGACATGAGCCACCATGCCCAGCCAGGTTTTCATATAGGAGGCATTTGTTTCCATGCTAGGGCTCTTTGGATGTCCTGGGAACAATGAAAATCGCTTCATGCAGATCTTCAAGTCTTTATATACTGCTAATGAAATGAATGGCTCAAACCACTTGTGAACCAATTGATGATAAGTAAGGACAAAGCTACAAAGACGTGTTCTTAACTGTGAAAATGAATCACAAAGCTGTATTCTATTGGGAAAGCCATTTAGAAATTCTGAATGGTGAAAGAAAACCCCATTCACAGTTCTCCAAAAATAGCCCCAAAAATTCACATCCTGTCTGGACTAGCACAAGAAGTACATCTTTCCCAGAAATACTTCCCTTTCAATAGGCACATGAATTGTTTCTTTCTCACCTAACAAGGACTGGATGGTCACAGACTAAATGCAGCTAGCCGTTAAAATAAATAAAAATTACTGAAGTGCTTTAACTTGTTTTGAAAGTAAAATGGCAAACTCCTGGCTTATCTTGATGCAGCGTGAAAGACTTTTGCAGGTACACTGAGGTTGGGGTGTCATTCTAACCATGTCAGAATGTATGTGCTGAGTCATATCACCCTAATACAAGATACAGGAGATGGGAGTTGGGGACCAGTCATGGGTGCTCTGCAATTTAGTTCCTCTTTGTGAAAAGGAAAGGCATCTTTACTAGGGTGGCAGTATCACTGCCAGAAAGACCACAGGCTCTAGAGCCCAGTTTCCTAAGGAGCAACTGTGCACCTGTTGCATCTTTGTGGGGGCCCTAGTGCATAGCTGGTCCATGACAGATAATAGATCCCTCTATGTCATTGCTTTCATTGGAGTTCAGAATAAATATCTCCTGAGGTTTTTATTTTACCAAGTAGTACTTCTCTCTGGTATTGATCTCCACATTTCAATTTCACCAGGCTTGTTAGCATGTACTAAATCGGGTGGTTTTGAAATCCCTTAACTGGGCTTATTAATTTTGTCAAAGTGAAGATGAGTTCATTTATGTGCCAATTGGTTGGTTTCTAAAGGCGACCTTAACAAAATTATCTTCCTTCCACAAATATAGTGGAAAGAAATGCCAGAAGAGATTTTGATTCACTTTAGATAATGGTACAAATATGAATAGAGTTATTTTGTACTATATTTGAAGTTACTTAACTATTCACATTAAAATAATTTCAAGCTGGGTGGTGGTGGTGCACACCTTTAATCTCAGCACTCAGGAGGCAGAGGCAGGTAGATCTCTGTTGAGGCTAGCCTGGTCTACAGAGCGAGTTCTAGGACAACCCAGGACTACACAGAGAGACCCCGTCTCAAAAGACCAATAAAATAAAAAATAATAATTTCAAATTCTGTCACTATGAAATCACATCAAAAGAAAAAAGTACTTACATTTGTAAATTAATAATTTAAGAAGCTAAAGTGAAGCTTCATTTGATATAGTTTCTCAGACATTAAGGCCTCTGTAATACACATTGCATTTCTTCCCATGAAACAAGTTGGTATCTTTATCTTGCACAGAGGTACAATACAGGAAAACCTATCTCAGTAAGTGTAAAATTTCACAAGTGGTTCCCAGCAGAGGAAAAGCTGTCCAATTATAAATAAATGAGGGCAAATATTATTTCCTTAGCTATTAAATTAGAATGACAAGGAACCTGATATGTCTAACAAAGGAAAGAGATGTGTAAATCCTTACTCATAAGCATTCTGTTTCTTTACCTTCATTTTAAATCTAAGCACAGGCACTTTGAATGAAGTCGGAAAGGGTATTTGCCAATTGTTAACAACACTGCCATCCTGACAATCTTTCTGTATATTTGAGAAGTAGCAATATAAATATAAGTACTGGGTTTTCATAAGCCAGGAGCACAAATCCTGTTGAAAGCTTCTTTTCAGTACAATGTATGTTTACCTTGTGTCCACATGGTTATAAGTAAAGCCTCCTGATTTGCCTGTTTCTAGCACAGACGTAAAAAGAGATTTGATGCACAAAAGGTTAATTTTTTGAGACAGGGTCTATGTTAGTCTGGTTGGCCAGGAACTCACTCTGTAGAACAGACTGGCCTCAAACTCGCAGAGATTTTCCTGCCTCTGCTTCCCAAATGATGTGACTAAAGGTATATATCACCACGCTTATCTAAAAGTGAACTTTTTAAATCACTAATATTAAGAGCAACAACAACAAAAACCTTTGGGCATTAACATATGTCTTAGTCAGTGTTCCATTTATGTGAAGAGATATCATGACCAGGGCAACTCATAAAGAAAAGTATATAATTCAGGCTTGCTTGCATTTTCAAAGGTTTAACTCCATTGTCATCTTAGTGGGGAGCAGCAAGCAGGCAGAAATGATGCAAGAGAAGTAGCTGGGGGTTCTGCATCCAGATCCATAGGCATCATGAAGAAGAAGACACTGGGCCTGGCTTGAGCTTTGAAACCCCAAAGCCCACCCTTAGTGACATAACTTCCTCCAACAAGGCCACACTTACTCTACACCTACTCCAACAAGGCCACAACTCCTAATGCTTTCAAATAGTGCCACTCCCTAAGCATTTAAATGTATTGACACATGGGGTCCATTCTTATTCAAACCACTACAACATATTAAAAATTTGAGGGGATATTCCTCTTTAGATATAAGCAAAGTGAGAAAAATTAAAGATAAGAAGTAAAATGGCTATAATATGGACAAGATTAGCCAGCTATCCCAAACCACACGTAAATCTACAACAAAAATACAGGATTTAAATAGAAAATGATGACAGTTAGAAATAAAATATAAAGGGGGTTTAGATTAGTCTAACAAATTACAAAGGTATATGGGTTGTAGAATCTTCACTGCTGGAAAGCAGAAAAAATGGAATGTCTAAAATAGTTTGGAGCTAATGTATGGATCTCTTTCTGCACACAGTGAATCAATCATAAATCTTGAGTAAATTAAAGCTGTGGTAGGAGAAACAGGAAATGCCAATCAACTCATCTATGCGTGAGGTGGTAGCATTACACTGGGGATTGAGAGTAGGCCATTAGGCAGAAACGATTGGCCAGATAATTGTGAAACATTACCAGTTTAAAGAAAGTGAATTTAAGGGCAAGAAAGTGATTTAATAACCACCCAGTGTCCTTTTATCAACTGATTTTAATTTTTATCAAAGTAATGCATGATTATGTGCAAATGTATTGACGTCTCATAATGAAAAACAGAATCCCTGCCTCATCCCATTCCACCCTAGGGAAATCATTTTCAACTGGGAAATATTTCATTTACTATGTACTTTTTCATTTCACAAAATCTGCTTTTAATGCTACTTATTGACTTCTGAATTTTAGATATCATCTTTATAGTCTCTATATGACCAAGAAGGAAGTTTTCCTTGCCTGTGTTCAGGCTCTAGTATCAAAAAGGAAGGAAGGACTGAAAAAAAGAAGGGAGAATAGAAAAGTGGGAGGGAGGGAGAAGGTAGGGGGGAAGAAGATGAAGGGGAAAGAGAAGTGAAAGGAGGAAAAGGTGGATCTCTGGGAACTTACTGGACAGCAAGTACATACCACTTGGTATGTACCAGGGCAGTGAGAAACCTCATCCCAAAGAATGTAAAAAGGCTGCGGGGGGGGGGGGGGGGGGGGGGACGGAAGGGGGGAGAACAAGGGAATCCATAGCTTATATGTAAAATTAAATTAAATTATAAAATAAAATAAAAAAACTCACAACAACATCATCATCAACACCACAGACACACAAATATATAGAGAGAAAGACCTTTCACTATAATAAAATATTTTGTCCATCAGTATATTGGGGAAGTACTAAAAGGAGAAAGAAGGATTAAAGCTGTAGGGTCTGCTTCTTGCTGCTGGGGGAAAGGACAGAAGGGGGAATGTGCAGAGACAGGAAAGAAAAGAATCAACAAAAATATTTTAAATACCGCAATAAAGCATAATATTTTTATGCTTATGAAGACTGTAAACTACACTGGCATTCCATCTTAGCCCAGTCAGAATGTCAGTCATTAAGACAAATAGCATGGTGACAAGGACTGAACAAGGAAATCCTTGAGCACTGCTGGTAGGCATGCAGAGCAGGTCCACCTCTGTGGAAATCAGGACAAGGTTTCCCCAAAAGTGAAGAGAGACTTACTGTGGGAACTAGGGGGAACTTGGGGATGGTATGTAAAATGAAAAAAAAATTAATAAAAAATAAATAAAAATAAATAAAAATAAAACAAAAATAAATAAAATAAAATAAAAATTAAAATGTGAAAAAAGTGAAGATTGGGGAGCAGAAAATGCCTAATGTGCAATAAATAAAATTAATAATTCAAGAAAAAATGTAAAAAGGTGGATGGTGCCTCAGAAAGGACGGCATAGTTGTCCTCTGACCTCTGCCTATACATGCACACATGAGCACACATGCATATAGGCAGAGCAAGAAAAAGTAAGAGAGAGAAAGAAAGACCAGAGAAAAATAGGTTTGGTGTCCATGTCTGTGATCCCAACACTCAAGATCCTGAGAGGTGGGAAGATTGCAAGTTCAAGGTGAGCCAGGACTAGCAAGACCTTGAAAGATCTTGTCTCAGAAAACCAACAAACCAACAAAAGAAAGATAGATACTAGATACTATGTATCAGAGTTCACTATAAAGCTAAAGAGTTTTCTGTGACAATACTTTTTTATTCTTTTGTTTTCTTGAAGTTATTAATAGCCTCAGATTTTACTTATATTTATGAGTACTTGTTTGTCCTCAAAGATAATGTCAGTGTCATTGTTTTCTTTCCAGAGTCCTCTCTACTATCTCTTACTGCTAGCATTTGATTGGGACATTTCTTTTTTTCAATAATTTATTTTTATTTTAGGTGAATTGGTGTTTTGCCTGCATGCATGTCTGTGTGAGGATGTCAGATCCCCTGGAACTGGAATTACAGACAGCTGTGAGCTACCATGTGGGTACTGGGAATTGAACCTAGGTCCTCTGGAAGAGCAGCCAGTGCTCTTAACCACGGATCCAACTCTCCAGCCCCTGATTGGAACATTTCTTGTATGATGAATCTATTGTCCTAGACTTCTCTTGTTTCTCTTTATGGGTGATTATTCTGTTTACTCAGTTTCAATGACTCCATCTTTTCTGGCTTAATTTCCTCATTTTGCTAAAACATATTTTTGAGTGATTTCCAAAGAGAGTATGTGGGTTGAAATTTTTTTGAGTGTTGGTATGAAAACAATTATATTCTATCCTGACGATTGATAGTTTGCCTTGATGTGGAATTGTTAGAAATCACTTAGTCTCAAATTTTTATGTTGCTCATCTTGCAGTTGAAAAGAATATAATAAATCTATTAGAAAATTTTCATTATGTATAAAGAAGAGCATATTCTAATAATAAATGTTAAATATTTTGTAACTTGTAACAGTTTTATGGATATTTATTAGATAATTGACCATACACTCTTTGCACTTCTTGTTACAAGGGATATATAAATAGTTGAGTACAAGCCTTGTAATGGTTTGTCTTTGTCACTTTAGCTAGCCATCGTACTCAGTTGATCTTAGCTTGAAGCTATTTTGTAGATGTTAACATCTATAGTCTGTTGATTTTAAGTGAAGGAGATTATTCTTGATGATATGGGTGAGCCCCATCCAGTCAATTGAAAGACTTAATAGCAAAGGTGAGGTTTCTCTGAAGAACAAAAATCCTTCCTCAATGTACTACAGGACTAGCATATGCCAACTGACCTATAGGTGTTAGAACTGTGAGTATCTGCAGTCATACAAGACTGAAACATTTCTCTCTCTCTCTCTCTCTCTCTCTATATATATATATATATATATATATATATAGAGAGAGAGAGAGAGAGAGAGTGAGAGAGAGAGGGATTTCTGATTATATTTCTCTGGAGAGTTCTGATTGACATAGTCCTCAATGACCTCAGAATCTAGGAAGGAAATTTAATAAAAGTAAAACAACTTTTATATAATTTTCCACTTAAAACTGTTATGAAATCATAGTAAAATGTAGATTACTAAGAAATGGCAGAATTACTCTTGGGGAGCATAGTAAGATTGTGCTTAAGTTGAGAAGGGGGTTCAATTGGTAGTGGACAGAAATGCTGTGAAAAAAAGGTGGAAAAAAGGCCTTTGTAGGTGGTTACGATGGAGTGCACCTATAGCCACAGAGCTCAGGAGACTGAGGCAGTAGCATCTTTTGAACCCAGATGTTTGAAGGCAGGTTACACAGCCCAGTAAAATCCCTCTCTAAATCCAAACATAAAAGATTTACCATATTTTTAAAAGGAAGAGAATAAAGAATCATCCATATTTAATCAATTAGAACAGAAGCTGTCAAGATCTTTCTACCTCTTAAATGCACAGACTTATTAAGTAGCAAACCACAATTAAACTCAGAGCCTGGGATTTGTGGCATGCATCTGTAATCTCAGCATTTAGGAAGCACACACACTAAACACATGTTAAAACATCTTAATGGAAATAAGGTGATATATTTTAATGTTTAATTTCCAAGCTTATTTTATTTCAAATCCTGACAAGTGAGTACTTAGTTCTGTCTTGCATGAAAGTCTCTCCTTAAGGCATAGTGTCTTAAATTCTCTCTCCATACTTGGACTTGTTTTCTTTCTGATTCAGATCACTTCCCTTTTTTCTAAATATAGTTGTCCAATATAAAGTGGCTGATATCCAACCATTTTTTACTCATGCAAACATTCATAGAGAGTGACACAAGTAGTTATCCTCTGATGATGTGTATCAATGTCTACCTGTGTCCGTCCAAGTATGGCCTGTCACTCTGGAATCTATGTGAGATATGCTTCAGAGGTATGATTATAACCAAACCCACATAAAAAAAAAACAGAGGATTATCACTAGGGCTGCTCTTTTGAGGAAGAGCTATGAAGATTTAAAATGTTCCTTCAACTAACACTTGAAAACATTGTTAATCACAGACTTAGAACTAGAACACCCTTTTCTTAGGTACCTCAAGTTTCCTACTCACTTCCCTTTATTGTTTCCAATAGGCAGATGAAATTCTCACTCAATGGACAACCCCATAGGGCCATTGATTCCATCTAAAAAATTTGAAGGTTGTGTTTATTTCTGAATGAAAGGGATGACTTTATTTCAACTGCTCACTTTCCTCTAGAGGTTTTTAGAATCATTTGTGGAGACATTGTACTGTATAACACTGTTCAGGCTACTAGCAAAATACCTGACTGGGTCATTTATAAATAGTATAAGTTCGTTGCTCACAGTGGTAAAGGCTGGGAAGTATGAGACTAAGATGCTAATAGGCTCAATGTCTAGTGAAGTTTGGCTCTCTGCGTCATAGAGGATCCTGTGGTGGTATTGTGTTCCCCAAAATATTGTGCACTCTAATAAACTTATCTGGGGTCAGAGAACAGAATAGCCACAATATTAAACATAGACGTTAGGCAGTGGTAACACACGCCTTTAATCCTAGCATTCCAGAGGCAGAGATCTACCTGGATCTCTGTGAGTTCAAGGCCACACTGGAAACAGCCAAGCTTGGTGACTCACGCCTTTAATCCCAGGAAGTAATGACAGGAGGCAGAAAGGTATTTAAGGCGTGAGGACGTGGAACTATAGTTGCTTAAGCTTTTAGACTTTTGAGCAACAGTTCAGCTGAGACCCATTCGGATGAGAACTCAAAGGCTTTGAGTCTGAGGAAACAGGATCAGCTGAGGAATTGGCAAGGTGAGGAAGCTGTGGCTTGTTCTGTTTCTCTGATCTTTCAGCATTCACCCCAATACCTGGCTCAGATTTGTTTGTATTAATAAGACTCTTTAAGATTCATGCTACAGGATCCCTGTTGCTTTGTCTTTACTTGGCAGAAAATGCAGACAGGCTTTCTCAGGCTTCCTATAAGGATACAAATTCCATCCTTGAGGATAGAATCCTCCTAACCCAATCACCTCCTCAAAGCCTCACTATTGTATCATCTTGGATGTTAGAATTTCAGCATATGGATTTGAGGACGACACAGATTTCAAACCAGAGCAGTCACCAAATTGAGTTCCAATCTGGTACCCTGATTCTTGGTACAGTCATTTATAAAGATGGAGTCTTGATTTACTTACTCTGTCTCAAAGGCAATGGTAACTTTCTAGTACTTGGGTAGACATAAAATGGTGCACATTTGTTGAATGCCAGTCAAAGGGCTTAACTCCTACTTGGTACTCATAAAGGATGTTTGTTAATAACAGAACTATTAACATTTTTTCCTAATACATGAGACAATTATAGAGTAAGCCCCAGCAGTAACTGATGTTCTTACTTGAGGAATCACCCTTACATAAACCTACCAGACATTATCATATGTATTCTTCCAAGAGATCCTTGCTCTATAGCTGAGATGATATATAGGTATACAGATGTAAAGGGATGAAACATATTTTCTCAGGAATACATCAATACAGTTGGGACTTTATATGAAGCTCATTTCTCCTCTTTCAATCTGAAATGTAACTCACATGTGGGAGTGTTAAGATAGAACATGGCAGGGCTGACGATATAGCCCAGCAGTTAAGAGCACTTGCGACCTGGGTTTGATTTGCAGCACTTACATGGGGGATAACAGCCACCCAATTCCTGCGGTCTGATGTCATCTTCTGGCCTCTGTGGGTACCACATGCACATACATACACACAGGCGAAACATTCATACACACAACACAAAATAAATCTACAAGAAATACAAAAGGTGGGAGGGGAGGTTGTGCTTATAGCCAGAAGTGTAGAATGGATAATAAATGATGATATTTGTGTTTATTTCTCCAAAGATTCTTTCCCTTCCTTAATGTGGCAGTGACAGGTCTCCCTGGTTTGAGGAAAGTTATCATTTTCGTTCAACAAATATCCATTCATGGCAACTGTGATGGAAGTAGCTGAGGTTATAAAGATGAATTGGACATCATTCCTGTCCTTGAGACATTTCTGTTATAATGAGAGTGAGAGATTAAATAAATACAGTAAGCAAGGAAGTGCAAGAGCAGAGATGGTCCATGTTTTGCTCAGCTGGTATGTGCTACCTTCTAACTGGGGGCAGTTCTCTTCCAAGTTCATTTGTTCCCTTACTGTGGGAAAGGAGTGCAGTCTTTATATTCATAGGAATTGTGATAGAGTACTATAAACCTTGGCATTTATTTATTTACTCATTATTAACTTTTGAAAGCTGATTGTTAAACATCTACCTGCACACAACTGGATGTATCTAAACTGATGTAAGAACGTAGAAGGAGGTAAGAGATTAATTTTCTTTGGGGCTTTAGGGAAAACAACAAAAGAATATTGACATTTGTGGTTATAGAGTGGAGGGATATTGGATCAAAAGAGGAGAAAACTGAAAGAACTTTTGAAAGGACACAGAAATTAAGAGAGGAAATCCTAGTTTGCACTTACTTTTAAAGTGATGCCAATACACAATTGGTGAAGATTCTCTGGAATCAGTAGTTGTATGATATGGCAAGGGTCTAACTCCAGTGGTGTTTAGTAGCAGCAGCAGCCTTGGGTATCTTCTTTCATCCTGAGCTCAGATATACCTAGGGCCAAGGTAGATGCAGAATCTCTTAAAGTGAATCAGAGCCCATTGGGTGTGGGAAACATGTGGATCCCCAGCATCCTTGGCACATCTACTCAATCAGATTCTCTTGAACCAGGGGCCCGAGAATTGACATGTTTAACAACCTCCCCAGAGAATCTCCTACACTTAAAGTGAGAATTGGTTTTTTACCAAACACTGGTTTTGCACCCTAGGGGACATTCAGTAATGTCTTTAGATATTATTGATCAGGTATTGGCTTCTAGTGGGCAGAGGCCAGGATGTTATTAAATATTTGACAATGAACTGACCAGCTCCATGGTGGGGAGCTATTTGCCTGCAAATACCAGTGCTTTCAAAGTTTAGAAGCCTTGATCTACCAGGTGTGTCCAACCCAACCCATGACCCTAAGGCTGTGTGTGGCCAAGGATAACTACAAATGTGTTGCAATGCGAAATTATAAACTTATTTAAAACATTATGAGTTTTTTTTATTTATTTTTGATAACTTGGTGGTATGGTATCACGATTTCAAAAGGGTAAGCAAGCTTTGGCCTAGGCCATAGTGAAAGAGTAGGAAGAATGAATAAGTAGATCAAAGGCAGCTGCTGTGATTAGGGGGACTCTAAACTTCCTCAGTGGGGAGCCGAGACAGAGCTATGGGCTCCCAGGTGCCATGCCCTGCTGCCAAAATCTCAGAGAACCCAGCCAAGCTCACACATATTGAACCACACTTCCAGCAGTCCTGAAGCCACTAAATTATTATTTGCTAAGCTTTTCTTCTCTAATACTGCAAAACTGAAAATATTTATTGGATTATCCTCATACTGTGGTCACTTGTTTGGAATATATATATTACTGGCTCTACAAAAGCAGTCTGTAACTCAGTTTACATTTGTCTTTAAATCCAAGAGCCAGATTTGCATAGAAATCATATTCATAGGAACTTGAAGAGGGTTAAAATTTTTATGGGGAGTTCAGAAAGAAAACTTTGGAAATTTTCCTTAACTTGGGCTTGAACTTTCCAAGAAGCCAGCTAGCTCTGCCTTTCTTGTCTGTGTTTGTGAGTTTAGCAGGTTGGCATTGTTACAGTCAACCACCGTGAGAGATAGACACATTTATTTTAAAAATAGTTTTCTTAACCAAATGTCTGTTTATTGTTCTTATATTGTGCTTTCAGTCACCAGCGGTAAAGATTCTTCTTCACTTGCTGTACTTCAAAATGTTTGTGTGCCCAGTCTCATTAATATTTGCCTTTCATAGGTTGGATATAGAGTTTCCATGGAGATGAGGTGGGTAACACCTTGTTTCTTGATAGCTTGTTTCAGTTAAAGTGGTACTCACAGCAATGCGGTTTACTCTCTACTGTTTTTGCAAAATTAGGTATCCAGAGCAAGATATACTTTTAAAAATGCCCTTGGGTCCTGAGGGTTGAGGTTTTCTCGCTGAAATAGTTCTGCACCTCTCAAATGCTTTAATGCTTTTAAGGGGCTCTTAAAGTGCAAAGATTTAGGGCCCGGAGCTAGTTAAGCTTTGAGCAGAAGCAGTTCTGTTAGACAAGAATAGAACTCATCCTTTACTTTGGGAGCTCTGACACTACATCCAGCTGCTTCCAGTCATTTGACTCCTGAAAGCTGCCCTAATCCTGGTAGAGGCAGCCTCTCCTGCTCTCAGATCCACCCCCTACTCCTGATTGGCGAGACACTCCGCGACCGGAGCCCGCCGCCTGCGACGTCCCTGTGAACTGATTTGAAATAAGAGCCAGGCGGTCCTCGCTAGCCTGCGCCCGACTTTTCATAGGCTGGAAAAGGAAAGGTTGAGAAACTTGACATTGTCTTGGGTAGAGTGCTTATAGAAGCAGATCAAAGAATAAAAAGGGAGGGGGACGAAAAACGTGCTCTTTGCTGCCTGTGGATTCCACCGAGTTGCTTTTGTCTTGTGGGCTTTTCTGCCGGCTTTGGTGTCTGCGCTTGGAAGCCTGCGGGTGCGCTTCCACGCAGCTCGCTCCCTGCCGGATGGGTCATGGAATTCTAAACATGAGGCAGGTAAGCTTGAGGGTTGTGGTTGTAGCTGCACTGGCGCCAGCCACGGGGGGAGGTATTTAGCTTGGGACCCCTGCGACCTGTTACTCCCGATTGCCTGTGGAGTGATCAAATGCATGGTTTCCAGCAAATCCATTAGGTGGAAAGAGGGAACTGCGTTTTCTTCTTAAGGCTGCCTTAGAAAACACATCACCTGCCGTCATCCCACTGCTTCGTCCTTACTACCCATGCCAAGTTTCGCCTCTAAGAGTGGTTGTTGATGTCAGGCAGTCTTTGTAGAAGGTTCAAAGCGGTTTGTACAATATGGAAATCAATTCCAGTTTGCCGGCCTCTGGAATGTATTGTGCTGGATTCATCTCAAGCTTTTAGCCTCTACCCTATTATGCTTTAGGTGAGAATAAAGACAACTGCATAGCCTGACAAAGAATTACACGGGGACCCTTATCCTATTTTGCTTTCACATTCTGAGCACTTTAGTGTGTGTAAGCAGCTGAGAAGGCGAAACCAGTCCGAATGGAACAAGCAGCTCTTCCAGCGGGAGTGGGGGGTGGGGTGGAGGGTGTATACAGACTTTTTTCAAAAAACATTTTAGCAGTTTAGGAGTTGTATTGCTCATGGACGGGAAAAGACAATCTTGGAAGTAATGAACAGAGAGTTTGGGGATTACTTAAGTATTTCTCTGTAAAGAATTCTAAGCCAGCAGCTTCTTCCGTTGCTCCAGGGCATGGGGATAAAATTCCTTATCAACCTAGGTAGAGGTTTATGAGCTTTATAGCTTTGCCGTTGAGAAACAAGAGAAAAGGAAAGACTGGATTAGAAAGCCTAGAAGAGGGTGTAATTTACAACTCTATCACAGTTGGAGTAAAAATCTCACGTAAATATTTCAATACAAAGATTGATGCTCATAGGGGAAGACAAGACTAGAAAAGTCTTCCATTGACTGGGAAAGGCAGAAATTGCAAGGGAGGAATGCTACTTTTGCCCGAGCTGAGTAACTCCGGGTGGGAAAGTGAGCATCTGTTTTGCCACCGGAAAAGCTGTTCCCCTTTTTCTTCCAATTGGGTTGGATGTGCTCCACCCCAGAGCGCTCACTTTAGGGGAAAGTGAACCTTCTCATTAGTGGCTGGGCCAGGGGGGTTACAACTTTCTGTCTCTCAGCTCTTGTTTCCAGAGGTAAAGCAGAGTCCTCACCAGAATGGTCAGGAGCAAAGACCTTCAACTTTTTTGTTCCCCAATTTGCTCTTATGGGAGCATACTTGGCAAATTCCAGCGAATGCAGAAAAGCACATGAAAAACTGTATGCTTTCAGCAAATTGTCTCTGCCTAACTGGAGACTGGTGCAGAGGCTGGCTTTCTCTAAGTTTTTCAATCTTATAGACCAACCTCATTCTTTGAATTTCTAGCAACCACATAGGATGGGCAAAGGGACCAAGAACGCTTACTGAAAAGGAGTAAGAAAGAGAACAGGCACACAATAACATTTTTGACAAAGGTCCTAAGCCCGAACAAAGAAGTTATTTGATGCTGTGTGGAGCCACCTGTCTTGTCCTCGGTGGTGTGTGAACTCAATTTTTAGAATCTTTGTGCCCACACAGTTCCTCTGGAATGGTGACACTCCCTCTGTCTGATGCCTAAGGCAGGCTGTCCAGAGCTTGGGATGATTTTTCCCATGTGTAACTGTGGCATTTGTGTGAAGTTGGAAAACAGCCCAGTATTGAAGTTTTAAATGTACAGGAAGGCATGTAGTAACTCCTTAGTTATTTAATGAATGGACAGCTTTTCATCCCACGTCTCTGGATATGTATAATATACATATATATATATATATATATATATATATATATATATTTTGCATGTTGGATACTTGAAAAGAGGGTGGAACTGGGGAGGAGATGCAAGAGGGCTAGAGGATCATAGTCCATACAAGAAACCGGGCATGGGATGGTAGCGTTACTGCATGGGTAAATCCCAGCTTTGTTCTTGTTTCTCTTGGGGTGGGGGGAGCCTTATTGCTTCATTCATGCAGAGGAGTCACATCCACCAACCAATTTGTCATCTTAGCCGAGCAGCCCCTGGCCGTATTTGCGGGGTTAACTATCAAACCAATCCATGTGTCATCAGCTCAGCAATGAAACTCAATCTTTTTGCTGGTAAGTGATCTGTCCCTAGGGCTGCACAAATGCCGAACAGTGGTGTGGCAGCCCAGAGGAGATCCCCAGCACTAACTAGTCAGAAATTCTGGATAGCCAGAAATTGCCAACAGAATTAGAAGGCTGCTTGTTGGGCTGTAAGGTTCAGGAGAGTTTGGTTTTTTGCCAGGTTGTCAGCAGAAGAACCATGTAGGATAGAATTCTTTTAGGGTAAGGACACATTAAAAAATGCCAAAAAAAAAAAAAAACCCATAAACCTGACTTGTGTTTGTCAGGAAGTAATTTTAAACTGTGTGCCAACCCCTCTCTGCACTTTGATCATAAGTGGAAAACTTTTTGAAACCCTCTTTGAGAAGGAATTTGCTACATTCCCAGGCAAAAGGAAAGACATGGCCACCTGTTACAGAAGTCCAGCCAAAAACAACAGGTTTGCTTATGGCATTCCCACAACTGCAAATATCCTCTCCAAATAGCAAGTCACATTCATTGTCCCACCACAGACTAAGAACAAATATTTCATGCTCAAGTTGGAAAAAACAAATATGGATTCTCCGGAGAAAATTCCCTACGAGACACATTTTGTGTTTTTAGCATCCTATTAACTTTAGAAAAATACTCTTAAGAAAATGAAATGACTTTCCTTTTAGTCTCTAGGTCTCCCAGCTGCTAAATTTTTGTGAAGCTTGATGCTGCTGATCCAAGGAAGCTGTGACTCAGTTTGATCAGTTTTGCATTCTTTAGATTGGAATTAAAATGCCCAAGGACATCTGGCTTAATAACGAAAGTCTTGGTGGTAATCTTTCCTCAGAGGATTAGAAAGTCCTTTACAAACATGATCTATTTCTTCTCAACCACATCCCCAGGAGAGAATGAAGGGCAACTTGATCCTCATTGAACAAATGGTGAAGTGAAGGCAAAGAAAGGTTAATATAAAGAGGACAGCAAGTTAGAGGCAAGTCTGGAATTCACCCACCCAGAAAGACTACCTGTGTAGGCTGAGGCCCCCAAAAGGCATTCTAGGGATGAAAACAGAGCCTCTCCTTCAATTTTCTTTTTCTTTTTTTTCTGTTACCAGCACTCTGTCCCAAGTATGCAGTATCGTGTCCTTCCTTTGAAACCGAAGCCTTGAAAAGTATAGAAGATGTTGTTGTTCTCATTTGTCCCAACATGGAGATCAGCCAGTTTTTATGACATCTAATAGGAAAATGCTATAAGTGGAATTTTAAATATGTATCTGAGGAATGTTCCCTCTTAACAGATGTTTTAAGTTTTTACATACGTTTTAGAAAGTTTGACATCTTCAACAGATGCTAAAATTTTTTTTCTACTACCTCTCTTTCAGGAAACGTTATCATTGTAGGACTAGTTGTCTACTTAAAGATATTTGTTGGACATTTCAAAGTAATTTTTTGAGTTGGTTGAGTTGGTTTTTCCTTCGTGTTCACTCTGACTCATGTTCTGAGTTTGTCTGGCTGTGGACCACATAGGCTTCAAACAAATCTGTTAATTGGTAGTTGCATGTTATCCACAGACATTCCTGCAAGTTTTAAGGCTAACTGTGCATGTGGATGTCTCCTGGCTTTGATCCCTTGTGTGGTAAATAGACATCCAAGGTAGCTATGGAAACCTGGGCCTTGCATTGCTGAGGGGGTTGGGGGAGGATATCTCATCAGAGAGTAATTTATTTGATTAAGAAAAGACGGGACCAAATCAGAACATTTTTAATCCACATGATTTGAGTATTCCAGTTCATCCAAATCAGTTGGCATTCTCTTGATAAGAAAAAAAAATTAATGACTGACCACAACAGAATATTTTGTAAATGCAATTTAAATTCCTCTTAATCAACTGTTTGCTGTGTTCCCAGAGGAACCTGTGAAATGAAAGAGACGTCCAACATATGTCAATGTCGTCGTCAGTATCCCTGTTGTACTTTGTATGAATATTGTCATTTTCAGAACTCAAAAAGAAACACCAGGAGCTGGCTGGAGGTGTGTATTTCACTTATCTACCTGCAGGGGTCAGACTTGAAGTTTCCATGATAAAAGCCCAGGCCTTGGACACCACAGCAGGCATCCCCGGGCAGAACCAGAGAGATTACTCTGCTTACATAGAGTAATTAGTTAGCAACTCTTTAACCTTGTGACCAAATATACATTGAGAACCAATTCATTCAAGGAAAAGAATATAAAATACACTGCAATTAAAACAAGGATAGTCCAGCCAGGTCAAACTGGAACCGAATCTCTGTGGAGATATGAGGAGGAAGTTTATGAGGAAGATTTTTGACTCATTAGCAGTTCCTTCCGTCTGACACCAAACTCATCTTATGGCTTTTGTTTTAGATTATTTACTGAGTCTTGTTAACTAGTATGTTGTAGACATTTCTTTTAACTAAAGGACAAAATATTAGATGCTCACCTGAATTTAAAAGATTTGTTTTTCCCTTAGATGAAGATATTATCTAACACAACTTTAAGATCTTTAATGCCTTCCAGAAGGTGGTATTAAGGAGCTCAAAAACTGTGGCACCCAGACACACAAACACCTGAAGGGAACTTTACTAAAAAGAAAATCAAAACCCAAAGTTTTGAAAACATCTCCTTCATGCTTTAAAAGACAGGCAAAAGCAGAAAGTGGTCCTGATTGTAGCATATAAGTGGTTCCTTAAGGTTCCGTATCCAGCCAACTGTGAATGGCAAATAAAATATCAAGGCTCTCCATTTCTTATCATTCAGCATTTGCTGAGCACTCACAGAATTAATCTAAGTTCTTATTTACTGAGTGAATTAAGTTCATTCAGAAAAGCCACACAGTGAGTGGTTATTGTATTTCAGATGGCTTTTCTGTTCTAAATGTGATTTGATATGGTCCTTGCCCTCAAAGAACTTTAAATCTGCTGTGCAGTTTTTATACCAACGTGTAACATAGGTTATTACATGAGAAAATGGCTGCTTGCTTGTTCTTACCTACATATATATGTAAGGGTCAAAATCCATTTAAAACTGATGATAGCCTAAACTTCACCGAACTTAAGGGAGCCAAGAAATTATCTATATTTGTCACATTTAGTAAATTTTTACTTCCATGTTCACTTGTAGAAATTTATGATTTCTTAGTTAAAATTAATTTATCGGAGAAAAATAAGTCTCAACTCTATAAATGCTTTATGTTCCATTTTGTATTATGTATTAAGATATATTTTTATTTAAAGTTAATTTTTAGCTTGTGAGCATATATTCTTTATAGAGCATCTTTACTATTTATTGATTTTTAGTAAGCATGCAACATAATGGGTTTTACTGACATTTCATGTGTATCATGTTTTTAAATCTTTAACTGATGCATGAAATATAAAAATTGTACATACTAATGAAATCCATGTGATGTTTCAATACGTCTATATATTGTATAATCAAGTTAAAGGTATCTGTCTCTTTAAATTATCAATTCTTTATGGCAAAACATTTAATAATCCTTTCTTCTAGACCTTTGAGATGCATAGTTATACAGATACTATCTAGACTTACCCAAACTTCTTTCTGCCATCTAAGTGTTTTCTGAGAGTTTTTTTGTTTTCAACCATTTTCAAGTGAGAAATTATGCCATGGACATTTTGAAAGACTATTTTGAAAGGTTTGTGGAGATGGCTCAGTCAGTAAAACATTTGCTTTGCAAGCATGAGCAAGTGAGCTTGATACCAGGATCCCACATAAAAATTTGGGGAGTGGTAATGCACTGTACTCCCAACACTAAGGAGGAAATAGGAGAGCCCCTGGCAAACTCACTGGCAAACCAGCCGAGTTGAATTAATGAGCTCCAAGCCAATGAAAGACTGACTCCAGGGAGGAAGATGACAGTCAAAATTCCAACATGTATGGGAAGGGGCTCATAAAGCCCCTACCCTTATCTATGGAACTATACATACACTATATGTGTATAAAATTCTCTCTGTAGACCAGGCTGGCCTTGAACTCACAGAGAACCGCCTGGCTCTGCCTCCTCAGTGCTGGGATTAAAGGCATGTTCCACCACTACCCAGCTTGTATATAGTTCTCTAGGGATAAATAAAAATATTATTTAAAGAAGCAGCTGGATGATATTCCTGAAGATGACACATGCAGAGTCATGTGCACGCCCCATGCTCATGACCACATACACACATACATATACACATCACTCACTATTTTGAAAATGATTCAATCTGATTAATTCAAGATCAAGTTCTGAGTTTTATGAACTTGCTACTACATTATAAAAGGTGGAAATACAGGAGAGTTAACATACTTGTTGATACCAAACCAATTTCAGCAATACTTAAAATTAAAAAAAAAAAAAAAGCGTCAGACTAGTTTTTCTCCTTTCTCTCGCTTCTTATATATTCTGGTCCCTCCAAGGTATCTGTCTCCCTACCTGGCCTTATTTGACATACAGTGAGTTTGTAATTGTCCAGCTCTTACCCTTCTCTTGCCTCCCCTTCCCTGTGCACACACAGCATTTCTGTTTCTTTAGGATATTGGTCTTCAGGACATATTGGGAAAGAATACGTACAGATACGCTAAAACTGTTTTAGTCTTTTAATCCTTAAAATGAATCTTTGATTGGGGATATTCAGACAGTGAGAAATTTCAAACAGTGGAGTCCAGAGCTGTAAGACACATGACTGCCCTGCCAGGAGACAATATTTAGGGACCAGGTCATACCTTGTCAGACAGGATTTGCTGGCATGTCTGCCTCATAGTTCAGACCTCTTTCTTTGTCCTCTCTCAGCATCCTGACTGAACTTCTGGACTCACTAGAGCCTTTATGTATGACAGCCAGAGAGCCACAGGGGAGCGAGTATGAAGGAATGATGGTGTGTGTGGGTTTAGGTTGTTTGTGAGGACTTTCTTTGTATGCTGGGAAGTATCTATTTGGATTAGAATAAACAGCAGGAAATGGCTGTGGCACTATCTTACACACATTCATATTTGAGATAGCCTAAATATTTCCAGTTAGTCAGTCATAGCTCCGCCTATCTTGGTACTGAGTTATCTGAGAGCAAGAGTCTCATCTCAAGTATTTTTGAATTCTCAGATCCAAACACAGAGACTGAAGCACAGTAAGAATTATCACATGTTTTATGGAAACGTGAGGTAAATTTTAGTAGGAAAGAGAATGGAAAATACTAAGGTCAGAGTGGCTCTGGAGAGGAAAGGACGTTTGAAAGGTCAACAGTATAGTAAAGACTAATTGATGAGTATCAAAACAAATTAAAATATGTGTAGTTTCTTAGCCACTAAGTTGGGTTCTGCCAGCTGCAGCCCAGAACCTGCCAAGCAACTTACCTTATCCTCTGCTTGATAGGGCACAGAAATAATTCTGATGTGGGACTTTCCTCCAACTGATCAAAGCCCAATTGCCAAGATAGAATCTGCTAAGCTTGTTCACACTGTGGCTAGTTTGATGTTTTAGGTAAGAGCTGAAAGTATAGTTGGTTTATTTTGCCAGGTGAATAGTATGCTCATTCAGCAACAGAGGGGGTATTTCCGTATTTCTTTTTTTCCTCTTTCTTTTTTTCCTCTTTCTTTTCTTTCTTTTTTTCTTTCTTTCTTTCTTTCTTTCTTTCTTTCTTTCTTCCTTCCTTCCTTCCTTCCTTCCTTCCTTTTTTTCTTTCTTTCTTTCTTTCTTTCTTTCTTTCTTTCTTTCTTTCTTTCTTTCTTCCTTCCTTCCTTTCTTTCTTTCTTTCTTTCTTTCTTTCTTTCTTTCTTTCTTTCTTTCTTTCTTTTTTTGAGACAGTGTCCCTTTACATAGCCCTGGCTGCTCTAAAATGCACTGTGTAGACAAGGCTGGCCTTGGACTCACAGAGATCCACCTGTAGGTTTTGAGACAATCAGAATGGGTTGTTGGTTTATGAATAGTCAGGAAAGAATGCATCATCTTCAGACAAAAAAAAGGCATCAATGGGAATAGGAGGAGAACAAGAGAGGGGAATGGGGTATGTAGTTAAAATCCATTATAAATAAGAAAATGTCCTAATGAAATCCATTATCTGTAAAATTAACATATGCTGCTATAAAACATTAAGAAAACACCCTTTTAGAGATCCAAGTAGGTAAAATGGACTTGTAGATCACAACTGTAATCTTGGTATTTAGAAGAATTTGGAAAGAGGACTGTCACAAGTTCAAGGACAGACTGTGCTATATAGCTTGTCCTGTCAACCTGGGCTACAGAGTGAGACTATCTCAAACAAACAGAAAAACCCAAGTAGTCTTTTAGTTGGTGTTTGTGCCACTTTGTGTATATCTTCTGTGCTCTGATTTTAGATCAAATATAAAAATACCAGATGGTAAAAATTGGGAGGACCATGTTTGTTTAGATGAAAAGTTTATGATGTGAGATGATTTTTTTCATGAATTAATCAGTTGTTCTTTGGAGTAATAGTGCAAGAAACTGGAGCAGAACAAATAGAAGGGAGAAAAAAAGCGTAAGTTCTTTTAGGGCAAATGTGATGGGGAAAGTACTGTTTAAAAAGGAGGCTAGTTGATGTGTGATTCAGTTGAAATTATTTTCCATTGTCAATGAAAAATACATTTTCAATGAAATTAATGCTACTGCTCTTTCTGTCTGACTATGTGTAAAGGGCAAAAAGCTCATAATAATTAGTTGAGAAGGTCATGATTTTCTGAGTAGATTAGAGCAAACTACCAAAATGAGCATTATACTATACAATAATGAGCATTTACTGCTAAATCTTTCCATCAGAAGGAGATGCTTTGTGAATATTTCTCCCCTCTCTAACATGTAAGTTGTCAGAATTGAGTAGTTCACATGTACACTACATTGTTTTGGTTTAACTAACAAAGAGTGATAAGACATGAATTGTTTGTGACAGCCCCGAACATTGATAACAGAAGACAATAATGCCTGCAGACACAGCCTACATGGTAAAAATCTGGAAGCAAAAATGCTTATTATGTTAGGCCAACGTGCTTTGACCTAGTTTTGCTTTTCTGCTTGAAAATTATGTCAGTATTAGTTACATCATCCACTCGGATGAGCCATTTCACATTTTTGTTTATTTCAGGGTCATGTTATTAGTTTTGTATATTTAGTTCTGACCTTCTAAG
Organism: Peromyscus eremicus; assembly: GCF_949786415.1. Taxonomy (NCBI): domain Eukaryota; kingdom Metazoa; phylum Chordata; class Mammalia; order Rodentia; family Cricetidae; genus Peromyscus; species Peromyscus eremicus. The sequence goes on along the minus strand of NC_081439.1, from coordinate 20,161,785 downwards.
AGCCAAACTAATCCTTATTGACTTGCGTTTTTTTTTGAAAATGAGACTTCTGGGAGCCAGAGAGGGAGAATTTCATGTATTCAGAAAACAATCTAAGATGTATCATCAAAGGCATTCATTTTTTTTTTTTTTTTTTTTTTTTTTGGTTTTTCGAGACAAGGTTTCTCTGTGTAGCTTTGCGCCTTTCCTCTCACTTGGTAGCCCAGGCTGGCCTCGAACTCACAGAGATCCGCCTGGCTCTGCCTCCCGAGTGCTGGGATTAAAAGCGTGCGCCACCACCGCCCGGCTAAAGGCATTCATTTTTACTTGTTCTATAACCACTGCCCTCTTGAAGGATCCAAGAGAACATCCACTTTTCTGCTGGTTGTTAAGTGTCTTCCTTTCTTTGTCCTGTGGAGACATAATAAATTATGGTGCCCAGGACTGCCATAGTTGAGTAACAAAAAGTTAAACAAGGTAGAAAGGACATTTCCCAGGCTAGCATTCTTCAATTTGCCCTTTTCACGCTTCTTCTTTGCTTGTTCATCCAGTACAAACTGACTTGACATGTTTTTCTTGTTAAAAATTTTTACTGAGTATACTTCAAAATGAATTGCTTCCCTGGTTGATTTCAAACACATTTCCCCCCTGCCATTTAATACTTTCTATCATTAGAGGAGTCATTTAATTCTTTCATACATTCGTGAATTCTAATCTTCAAAGAGTGAGAGTTCTTCTAGTGATCAACTTACATCAGATTTACAAGTATAATTTGCTACCAAAAGACCCTGAACAGTTTTTGATCCACAAGTTTTTGAATTCCTTATTAACAAATGCAATCAGGCAATAACACACAAGAATACAAAGTTGTGATTCCTCTGTAAAATAAATAAATAAATAATCTACCATTTACTCTTGTTTTCTCATTAAGATTTTGAATGTTAAGAATCCCTTTGTTGTTAGCTCCTTTGCAAATCCTCTGCCTGAACTCAGAAAACATAAGGGAGTGTCCCCTTCAAAGTAAAACTATCTGAATTTTAGCCAGGTGAATTGCTGATTAGCTTGGAGTCCTTTTAAGAAACAGTATGTAAGCAATTGGGATATGCTTTAGTCTTAATTGTGTTATCCTGGGGGGGGGGGGCTTTGAACATTGTTTGAACAGTCAACTCTGAGTATTGCGTTCTATTTCTGGTCTTTATGCTAATTTACTGTAATCCCCAAAGACAAACTTCTTTAGAAGGTCTTCTTGAGCCTCTAATGAGTACATAAACATTGTCAACCCTAAGCTGCCAAAAGTTACAAGCTATATATAGTACACTGTGTATCTCCTATGGTGACATTCATTTCTACAATAAATTTTATAATGGTTGAAGGCAGATATGAGTGTATTTCTCTCATCTTACACGGTGACCTTTTCTGTGTACTATTCTGCATACCCACACATACTTCATGATATATCCTGGAGTTATTTCCATAACAGGGCAAAGAGAGTTCTCTCTTTTTGTTTCAACAGCTGTACAGAATTGCATTTTGATATCCTGCCATTTCGTTGCAACATCCTATCATGACTGACTTGGCTTTGGTCACATGGGTAGTTTCCAGTCTTTTGGTGTTAAAATAGAATATATGGAGAAGACTCATGTTTATCACTGTGTTGCAGCCAGGTTTATCTGTCTAATAGATCATAAAAAGTGGAAGTGGCTTTTCTGAGTGAAAGGGTGAATAGGCTGTCTAATTTAGGTAAATCAATAAGTTGGCCCATCCAGTATGAATGTCAGAGACTCCTGGATGCTTGAGGAACAGAATCTCTCCTAAGTAGTTTTGTACTTTTTTTTTTTTTTTTTTTTTTTTTTTGGACCTCAAACTCATTATGTAGCAGAAAATGGCCTTAATCTCCTAATTCTCTTGTCTTATCCTCCGAAGTCTTAAGATTACAAGTGTGTTACCAGTGCAGATTTAGGGTTGTTCTTAGTAAGCATTTCTGAGGTTATCTTTATAATCATTTGCCAGCGTTGTTGGCTCTCCAAAAGTGAGTCCCATAAAATGTAGCTGATTCCAATGATTTTGTGTGAATGGGCACTGAGACAGTTTGCAGCAAAAATTCATGTGAGAGAGTAGGCCTTCATGCCTCCCCCCATCCTCAACCAGTTCCTCTTTCTTTTACTCTCTATCTAATGCTAAGAAGCTCAGCTTGGTAAAGTACAAATAGCCTCCAAGGTATTGAAAGTTTACTTCTAGAAGTCTAATGCCTACAAGATGTTTATATTTTAGGACTCAGTTTGTTAGAATTACAACCATTTTTAAAAGTACTTGTAAGAGGCTCCACTTAAATTACCATTGTTAAGAAAATATTAATTCCTTAAAAAACATTGTCCACCTTTTTCTCAGATACCAAATATCAGAATGCACCAGTTATTAAAGTGATTTAAATATTCATGCATATTGTGAGTGGTTCTGTATCAGCCTTCTACAATTTTGTCTGTATGTGGTGTGTGTATGTAGTATGTCCATGTGTGCATGCATTTTCATATGTGTGGGCATGTATATATGTATGAGTACATTTGTGTGTGTGTGTGTGTGTGTGTGTGTGTGTGTGTGTGTATGTGTGTATGTGTGTGTGTGTGTAGGTCAGAAATTGACATCAGGCATTCTCTTCAATTGTTCTCTACTTTCTATAGTAGTGCAGGATCTTTCACTTGAACCCTTATCCCTTCGATACAACTGGTCTAGCTAACCAGCATTGAGGATCCCCCCATCTCTACCTCCTGAGTGCTGGGATTGCAGGTGGGCCACCTCACCTACTCAGCATGTGTGTGGAGGCTGAGGACGCAAACTCCAGTCTTTATAGTTACATAAAACGTGATTTGCCTACCAAAACATCCCTTCATCCCTGTATCAGCCATCTTAAGACAGTTTTATATAGAGTGACTAGAGAACAGATTTATGACTCTGAGTTTTCAATGTACATTTATTCTTTTACTTACATATTAATTTGTGGTCTTGCTCTCTAGTTAAGGCTGGCTTACAATCCACAGTCCTTTTGCCTCAACTTCCTGAGTTCTGGATTTCAGGCACTTGTCTCTACAATTGGCTTGTTTATTCTTGTAATAATGGGAATCATATAGTGTTAGGAATATATATATATATATATATATATGTATATATATGCACTTACTGTGTTACATTAATTATCCAGTTACTTAATCATGTATGATTGTAATTCTACCCTTAGGAAGTTGGGAATAATAAGCATAGCACTAATATTATAAAATTTTGGTGAAGAGTGAGTTAGTATTTGCTCACTACTTAGTATAGCACGTGGTACAGAGTGTTTATGGAGATATGTATCAAATAAACATGTGTCAAACTTTAGAGGGGTAGTTGTTAAGAACTTTGAAGGATCTGAGATCTTACATTTCCATTAATAAGCTATACTGCCATTGTTTCTAGGATGTTGTCAGCAAATATGAGATTCCTGTATCTGAGACAAAGAATGATGTTATTCACGGCACAAGTAGCATGAGTTTCATGTATTGCTTCTCCTTACCTGAAAGTCCCACAAGGTGTCAGGAATGGAAACATAATTTCTTCCTGCCCTTCAAGGATCTTGACTAGACTCCCCATTGTAAATGATGGAGTACTAGGAGAGAAATCAACAGAAATCAGTGAACATGTGCCTTTCATCTATACCTGTGGAAGAAACTTAGGAGTAAATAAATTCAAAGAAGTGGCTACAATACCAATTTCGGTGAAAATGGAAGAGTGGATATGTGATAAGCAAGTTATGAGAAAGTGTTTAGGAAAAGGCACAGTAACCAGAAAAAAGTTTGATTGTGATACACATTAAGTCCAGTTCTTTATTTCTGCTGTAAAACAATACTCATGAACCCTTTTGCTAGAATCTCATCAACCTAGGAACATTTCTTTTGCTCACAAGAAAGCAGACTAAAACCTGGCCTTCAACTTACAGAGGAGCCAGGCTGTCCTTGAGCTTCCAATCCTCCTGTTTCGGCCTCTTGAATGATGGGAGTATGCATATGGTGTGCAACTCCTGGTTTTAATTTGCTTTTACTTGTTTGTTTTTTATTTAAATTAATCATACATGATTACAATGTTGGCGGGGCGGGGGGGGGGGGGACTAGGGAAAGGTGTTCTGAATCCTTCATTCAACCCCCTTTGTTCCCCTTCCCTAACCTTTGGCAATTACTAGTATGTTTGATACCTCTATTACTGCTGCTACTACTACTACTACTATTCTTATTGCAGTGCTGGAAATTGATCCTAGACCTTTTGCACACCAAGCAGGTGCTTTATCACTATGATCTTTCCCCAGCCCTCCATCTCTATAACTTTATTACTCCAAGAATATGATGTTGGCCGGGTGGTGGTGGTGGCGGCGGCGGCGGCGGCGGCGGCGGCGGCGGCGGCGGCGCACGCCTTTAATCCCAGCACTCAGGAGGCAGAGCCAGGCGGATCTCTGTGAGTTCAAGGCCAGCCTGGTCTCCAAAGCGAGTTTCAGGAAAGGCGCAGAGCTACACAGAGAAACCCTGTCTTGAAAAACCAAAAAAAAAAAAAAAAAAAAAAAAGAATATGATGTAAGTATAATCGCACAGTGTGCATTCTTTTGAGGCTGACATTTGTTTAACACAGCATAATTCTCTGGTGTTTCATCCACGTTACTGCAAGTGTCCATTTTTTTTTCCTTTTTGTTATTGTCTAACACCTCATACATAGTATGGATGTTTCACAGTTTGACCATTCACCTTGTTGATAGACACTTGGGTTGCTTATTGTTTGGTGATACTACAAATAAAATTGTTAAGAATCTTTATATACAAGATTCTGTGTGACCACAAGTTGTCATTTCTCTGCCTTAAATGCCCAGGAGGGCAGTCGCTGGGTTTGGTGGTAAGTGCAAACAGTTTTGTAGCAAATTGCCAAACTATTCCACAGTGGCTGAACAGTTTTGCATTCCTACAAGCAGTGCATCAGTGATCCAGTTTCTCTAAATCTTCCCCTAACATTTGGTTTTTGCCCCAACTTAGATTTTAGGCATTTCAGTAGTAGTGGTGATATCTCATTTGCATTGCATCCTAAAAGGTCTAGAAGACACTTTATAATACAATGTAGGTGTGAATTCAAAACCTCTCAGGTAAAATGCCAACACCTAAGTTGGGCCTATTGTATGACTGAATTATCCAAAATGCCTGCGACTGTCAGATATTGTCAGGTTGAATTGTGGCTGAGAATATTGAGAACAGAAAAGGAGCTGTGTTGTACAATAAATATCTTTAAGTACTAGATTTACCTTCAGTTATACTCTGACAAATGTAAAGAATTGTTACGTGCTCAGACAGGCAGATACCCACTCCCATGTACATCCACATTCTCTCTGGGGAATAGGCACATTTCACATCTGTAAAAATTGCCAAAATATTAAATTCTCCCTTCCAATATATTCATCTACTTTTAGATTTGCTGTAGTTGAACAGGGCCTCAATCCATCTCCCTTTTTTGATGTATGTTTAGATGCATATCGACTCACAAAACACTTGAATTCGTTTGGCTTGAATACGTTTCAGCATCTAATTTAGATTCTTCAAGGTCAGGGATACTCAACCTCGGGACTGTTTACATTCAAGGTTTAGTTATGCTTTGTGGTGGTTTTCTGTGTTGTAGGATGCTTATCAGCAATGTTGGCGCTGACCCATTAAATGCCAATTGTACTACCACCTCCCAAAGTATAGCAATTAAAAATGTCTCCGCATTGTCAAATACCAACTGGTGATCAAAACCAGCTCTGCTTAAGGATCCCCCTTCTATTAGAAGAGAGGGAGACTGTCTAGCTTCAGGTTACCTTGTTTCTGACAGCTATTAATATATCTAACATTTTTAAATGTTTTCACATATTATAGTTGCATGTTGGTAGTTGACAAAGGAAAATACCAGCCCTTTTTCTTTTTCCTTTTTGACACATGTTCATGGTATATGCTGCTAGGTTTCATAAGGACATTTTCAGACAAGTACATAGGGTTCTTTGAGTCTGTCACTCCTCTCATATCTCCCCTTTCTTCTCTTCCTCCATCCTCTTAATCTCCTTCATTCCTCTAGACAGTTTTCCTTCTACTTCTATGTTATACATAATGATTTTACATATCTATGTAAAATATAGGATCCACAAATGAGAGAAAATATTCTATATTTGTCTGAGTCTGACCTAATTTACTTCACATGATAATCTTGACTTCACTCAAGCCCTTGTATATAATGCTTTAAAATACCAATTTAACATACATAAATCAAGAACAAATCTTGGTGTTAGAATAGATTTGGATTTGTTTTACTTTGTGTTGATAATATATTGGATATTGTAGTTATTTCAATAACCATATGAGCAACAAAATACTTCAATAGGCTATATCTATCTTAGCATAGAGAACTTTGTGGAGAAATTGACACAATTCCTTTTGGTCAAACAGAATCTTGTATCTTTCTCTGATTCAATGTAAGTGCTTATCTTCAGAGCCACCAATAGAAAAAATTTTTAAAAATATATAAGGAGCTCCAAATCAGTCAAGAAAACAATGTGATAGTGTCTTAAAGTTTAAATTATGTTTTTTTGTGATAACAATTATAACACAACCTACAAAATCCAATATTTTTAATGGGGCAAGATTAATATATTTATATATAACTTATTTTAATATGAGGAACATATTTTCTATTTTAGAACTAAAATAGGATGAAAGTAGTTATTGATTGAAAAGCTACAGGTAGTATGTTCTTACTGAAATTAGAATTAAAATGTGTCATATTTACATATAGAATAAAAATCACCTGTATAAAAATTAAATTATGTCCTCTTATGATAAAAGTTCATATAATAAATTGCTTTGTTATCTTTTGATGCTTGGGATTGAACTCAGGCTTAATGCATGCTAAGCATGTGCTCTACCATTTAGCTGCATCTCGAGCCCCGTGGTTGTAAATTGAAATTCTGCTTTTGCTTTTTCATCCTCCCCTCATTTTTTTCCTTTTGGTAACAGAATATTCATTGTTGCAGTATGCCCAAAGATTCTGACAGTATGTATCATTGATTTACTGCTGTCTGTGGCTGTGCCTGAGAAATATTCCATGGAGTTGTATTGTAATACGAATCCCCTAGGAATGCTAAACCAATCTAGAATGAAGCATTTCTTTCTTAGAAATAGAGATTTATAAACTGCTTAGAGGTCTTGCTATTTTGAGACGAAGGTGTGCTTTGAAGTGTTCATTTGTTTGTGATCCCAGCTGACTAAACTTAAGTGACAGTTCAATATAGCCAAACCTCTTGAGAGTGTATGAATTTAATAAGGAAATTACCAGGAAAAATATACTCAAACACAGGCTGACCTCCACAACAAGATAATGCAGTTATGAATTTATTAGTTTCATAGCATGACAAATAATACTCAAAATATCTTGAAAATGCTTTACTCAATTTACAAGCATGAAAAGGCTTTAGAAGAAGAAATTCAATATTCACTAAAGCAAAATAAAACCTCCCTAATTTACAGGATTGTACAGAAAACTTTTTACAAATTATTTGCCTACATTTAACTGACCCTGCTTGGAGGAGCTGGTACAGGTGTTCATCATATAATTTAGTTATAATTTTTGACATCCTTCCTCTTCCTTCATTTAAGGTCTGCGTTCTTGTAGCATCGTGCACATTTCCGTTTACTACAGTCGAGCCTTATGTTGTCTACAACTAAAAGGCTCATTCGTTTTAGAGCTTACAGAAAGGGTTGCTTCAAATAGCATACCTATAATTTCCAGTATTGCCTGCCAAGTTGTCTACCATGCAAGGACAGTTACATTCATAGAATATGCCTAATAATGTAACGTTGACCTTCAACTGTGCTGGTCTTTGCCTTCCTTTTTTCTATTAATCATTTGTTCAAGGACTCTTGTAGTCACCACTCAGTATATATGCATTGGATTGGTTACATGACCCTTGCCAACACTCCAATCCATATATGCTCAATCCCTATATATAAAGCAGCATAATGTACTCTATATAATATGCATACATCCTTGCATGTACTTTACACTACCTCTAGATTACTTGTAATACGGAATACAATAAAGTGCAAAGACTTGTTTTACTCGAATATTTAGAAAATAATGAGATGTTTTTAAAAGTTGTACATGTTCACTACATATGTAAACTCTTTCAAGTTTTTGCAGTCCATTACTGTTTGATTCTGAGGCCATTGAGCCCAGGAATACAGAGGACTGGTTGTAGAAGATGACCTTTTAGTGTTGCAAAATCTTCCTACAAACCAATGTCGATTTGCTGAGCTCATATGAGCAACTGAGCATTCTCTCCTGAAAAAGCTGCAGCCCAACCTGACAGGCAGAATAGCATGTCCATAAGATGAAAAATATGAAAAGATCTCAGTAGGTTGACGGTTTTCTTCAGTGATTCACTGTTGTAGAAACCTGTAGGAATCTTCCTCAATTTACTTGTCTGTTGAACATAAAGTTTTTAAATGTACTATACTGATTCTTTGGGGGAGGGGAGGATACCTCTGTGTAGTGGAACATCATCGTTCAAGCTGTCGAGATTTTCCAGTGCTCTATCCAATGTTTAATCACATCAGAGTTCTTCAAGGTATAACATAAGACACCATGTACAGTATAGGAAAATTCTAAATGTAAATTACAAATGTGCATATCAGAGACTCACTGTTCATTGCTTTTCTGTTAGCAGAACCTTCTAAAAGCTTTCCAAACTGTGTAAGTGCTTTGAAATCTTTAACTTTCAACTAAGGGTAGGAAATACAATTTCAAGAAACACGGAGAAGGCCTTCTTAGTTTTAGCTGAAGGCCATGAAATCCTACTAGATTTTAAATTCTGTGTTCGTAATTACTAATGCCAAAGATGGGTTCTTAATATGGTTCCTGAGTTTATTCTAAGAAGCACATACTGTTTTAGAGTTTTAAATGTCAAGTTTTATCATACAACTCCCATATAATGGTGGAGCAAGTTTGAATATAAGTAATTTAATTTAGTGTGTGTGTGTGTGTGTGTGTGTGTGTGTGTGTGTGTGCACATGTGTGCATGTGTACAAGTGCCTGTGAAGGCCAAAGGCATTGATTGGGTCCACTGAAGCTGGGGTCATATATGGTTGTGAATGGCTGACATGGGTTTCTGAAAATGAATTCTAGTCTTCTCTCTGCAAGAACAGCGTATGCTCTTAACTGCTGAACCAGCTCTTGAGCCTATATGCTACATTTTTTTTCTAGACAGGGTTTCTCTGTGTAGTTTTGATGCCTGTCCTGGATCTTGCTCTGTAGACCAGGCTGGCCTTGAACTCACAGAGATCCACCTGGCTCTGCCTCCCAAGTGCTGGGATTAAAGGCGTATGCCACCACTGCCTGGCTATATGCTACATTTTAAAGAACCTGTATTTAGAGCATAATTATCAGTCATATATCTTTAAGCACAGAGAAACTGCTTATAGCCTTTGGCTCACCTGTTTTTTTTTTTAAATACCATAATAAGTATCTGGGTGCATTAAGAATCTCTAACAGTCACCAATATAGATAAACTGCTGCACAAACTCTTTAAAAAGTATGTTCTTGCTTATATTAAGACATTACCAAAGCTGAGCATGGTGACACACATCTGTAATCCTGGAACTCAGTAGTTCAGTGCCAGCCTGTGAGACACTATCTCCAAACAACATATTATAAAAATATATAATACACATTTAAATAAAAGGGGGCTTGAAGTTATACAGCTCAGTAGAATGTTTACCTAGCTTGAGTTTGATTCCTACTGCCAAGAAAAGAACAAGTAGGCCTTACCTTTTTCACTTACAAGTTGATGAGGATGAATTGTTTTTGTAGCTGTTTTTTAACCCCCAAATCAGTTTCTTATCATCAACCTGTTACTGAATCTATATATTGGCATTTAAAGGCCTTAAGATGATGTCTTGGGACCTTGTACTATTTGAATTACCATGTAACTACCAGCTCCTTTTGAATGGTCCCCAGGAAGGCTAGCACAATTGAGAATTTTCAGGAGAGCCAGTTCAGTGTGGGAGTTTCACATTTGGAATGGGAGACAAAATATGTCCTTAGCTAAATTCCTTGTGCACGTACCCATTACTTTTACACTTGCGTGGCCCTCCTTACCTGACAC